>NC_057799.1:96661275-96914564 GCF_018294505.1 Triticum aestivum
CCGCCCGTGGAAAAAAAGAATAATAAAATTAATTAAAAATAGAAATTAAATAAATTGCCATTAAGTGATTAATTAATCAATTAATTAATTTACGTAATTAACTATGCTTAATTAACCTAATTACATAATTAGTCCAATTAAACTGATAGATTAGTTGTTGTGACAATGACAGTGGGCCCCGTTCGTCAGTTTGACCAGTCAATGCTCTGTTGACTGCTGACGTCATGATGACGTCAGGCTGACATCATAATTCCATTTTTGGATTAAAGATAATTCCACAATGTTATTAAAACTTTAGAAATTCGTAGAAAATAATCCGTAACTCGGATGAAAATACTTTGTACATGAAAGTTGCTCAGAACGACGAGGCGAATCCGGATACGCAGCCCGTTTGCCCGCCACACATCCCTAGCATAGCGAATCTGCAACATTTCACCTCCGGTTCATCTGTCCGAAAACGCGAAACACCGGGGATACTTTCCCGGATGTTCCCTCTTCGTCGGTATCACTTCCTACCGCGTTAGGGCATACCTAGCACCGCGTATTGCCTCGTTATGTTTTATGATGCTTGGTTTGCTCCGTATTTACTGTTTCTTCCCCCTCTTCTTCCCCGGTAGACCCCGAGACCGGCGCTGATGCCACCGAGTACGACTACATCGACGGCGAACCCTTCTCTTGCCAGAGCAACCAGGCAAGCCCCCCCTTGATCACCAGATATCGCCTATTCTTCTCTATACTGCTTGCATTAGAGTAGTGTAGCATGTTACTGCTTTCCGTTAATCCTATCCTGATGCATAGCCTATCCTTGCTACTACTGTTGTTACCTTTACCTGCAATCCTACATGCTTAGTATAGGATGCTAGTTTTCCATCAGTGGCCCTACATTCTTGTCCGTCTGCTGTGCTATACTATCGGGTCGTGATCACTTGGGCGGTGATCACGGGTATATACTTATATAATCTATACATGACACCTGTGGTGACTAAAGTCGGGTCGGCTCGTAGGAGTACCCGCAAGTGGATCTTTGTGGCGGAGCGACAGGGCAGGTTGAGACCACCTAGGCGAGAGGTGGGCCTGGCCCTAGACGGCGTCCGCGGTTACTTCAACATAACACGCTTAACGAGTTATTGGTATTTGATCTGAGTCTGGCCATTTGGTCTATACGCACTAACCAGCTACGCGGGAACAGTTATGGGCACTCGATGTCGTGGTATCAGCCGAAGCCTTCATGACGTCAGCAACTGAGTGGCGCGCGCCGGATTGGACTGGAACGCCACTAGGCTAGGTCTGCTTCCAGCCACGTTCGCAACGTGCAGGTGTGCAATGGGCGATGGGCCCAGACCCCTGTGCCATAGGATTTAGACCGGCGTGCTGACCTCTCTGTTGTACCTAGGTGGGGCTGCGACGTGTTGATCTTACGAGGCCGAGCATGACCCAGAAAAGTGTGTCCGGCCAAACGGGATCGAGCGTGTTGGGTTATGTGGTGCACCCCTGCAGGGAAGTTTATCTATTCGAATAGCCGTGTCCCTCGGTAAAAGGACGACCCGGAGTTGTACCTTGACCTTATGACAACTAGAACCGAATACTTAATAAAACACACCCTTCCAAGTGCCAGATATAACCCGGTGATGCTCTCTAACAGGGCGACGAGGAGGGGATCGCCGGGTAGGATTATGCTATGCGATGCTACTTGGTGAACTTATCATCTACTCTCTTCTACATGCTGCAAGATGGAGGTGGCCAGAAGCGTAGTCTTCGACAGGATTAGCTATCCCCCTCTTATTCTGGCATTCTGCAGTTCAGTCCACTGATATGGCCCTTTACACATATACCCATGCATATGTAGTGTAGCTCCTTGCTTGCGAGTACTTTGGATGAGTACTCACGGTTGCTTTTCTCCCTCTTTTCCCCTTTCTATACCGGATTGTCGCAACCAGATGCTGGAGTCCAGGAGCTAGAGATCCCGAGGATGATTCTACGTGGAGTTCGGCTTCGAGGAGTAGTTAGGAGGTCCCAGGCAGGAGGCCTTGCCTTTTTGATCGTTGCTACTTTTGTGCTAGCCTTCTTAAGGCAAACTTGTTTAACTTATGTCTGTACTCAGATATTGTTGCTTCCGCTGACTCGTCTATGATCGAGCACTTGTATTCGAGCCCTTGAGGCCCCTGGCTTGTATTATGATGCTTGTATGACTTATTTATGTTTTAGAGTTGTGTTGTGATATCTTCCCGTGAGTCCCTGATCTTGATCGTACACGTTTGCGTGCATAATTAGTGTACGGTCAAATCGGGGGCATCACAGTTAGGATTAGTGGAACTGCCGTAATGTGAATGGACGGGACGACTAGGAGCGAACCGCCGTAGTATTGAAGGACGTGCGGGGAGGAGTAGGAGCGAACTAACAGCGTGCGAGCGGTAGGGTAGTGGCTTTCCATGCTCCCATGATATGGGCTTCCGAGAGCCCTTGGATCTGAGATCGAATGGTTGCATGTCGTGATTCTAGACCTATGGGTGAATATCCTATCCTGGAGGGTTATTCTGCAAATTTTCAGCAACTTAGCATGCGACCATTTGATCTCAGATCCAAGGGCTGCCAGCAGCCCGTATCGTGGTCGCGCCTACCACGACCGTCGCGTCGCTCGTGCGGTCGCGCCCTTGGAGATTTAACACTGTGCGTTAGGCTATCTGATGTTGGCATGTCATACATAGTCATCACTTAGTCACTCATACTACAACAAGGTTTTGGCTATAAGGTTGGCTATAAGGTTGGCTATAAGTGTATTTATTTTTTTACTTCTCTCTATCTCTTTCTTCGTAGTACAAGTATTTATTGCATTTGCCAAGGAGTGACCTCTTCCAATGAAATGGTGTTGCTAAGTTTGCTTCATTTAATTAGCTATAGACTCAAAATTGTCTTTTCACCTAGGTACACGCGCTTAGCACCGTTTCTTCCTTGGGTCACCAAACTAGTCTCTCTCTTCTTGATTAACTTGCCACATTAGACTTTATGCCTATGTGGCAAGCTTAAGCACCTGTAGGAGCAAGTAAGTACAATAGTGCGCTTTACATGGTATTTTTGCATATGTGGAGGAAAGAGAGGCAAGGAAAAGTGGAGAAGTGGGATCTCATGCAAGAGCCAGCCTCTACTACATGGTGGAGCATTGGGAGAGGCACCTGTATGGAGGTGGTCAGGAATCGGGAGACTCACGCCGGTCGTAGTGCCGCAGTTAAAATGATAATGGCAAGTCAAATCACGGGGCCCCACCTGTCCAGCAGTAACTCGCTGTCAAATCACACAGCCCTACGTTTGCAGCAGCCTACTCCCTCGTCTTCTTGCGTCTCTGTCGAATCGACTAGGCGGAACTGCCCCGCCTACTGCGCAGGAAAAGCCCGCGCAGTATACTCCCTCCGTCTAGGTGACCAAGGTGGAGAGGAAAACGAGAGAACTTAATGTTTAGTATTTGCTAAGGCTAGTTGTAATGGTACTAGCCTTAGCAATTTTGATGAGGTGTCATAGAATTAAATGAAGAAAGAGAGAGAGTTGAGTACTATGTGTCATACAGGGCAATAAATAAAGTACTACATGATACTAATATATGATACATGGCGCAGGAGTACTAAGTATTATTAATACAGTTCTGCTAGAACTCATCTAGATGAGATATAATTTGGTCTCATTCATCTTTTATAGCCATTGGATGTGATGCTATATAAGATGCGTGTGTGCTGACGTGGGTTGTATTTGTTCTTGTGCAACGACTGACCACTGCATGTCATGTTTGATAGTCTCAAGTCATTAAAAGCATACAAGCCCCACATCTCTTCTTGATTGATTCCTCTATTTATGTCAAAAAATAAGAAACAACGTGAGAGTTAATGCACCACGCCTATGTGTTTACTATTTGGTTTTCGTAAGATGACTTAATACTCACCTAGACGGAGGGAGTATTCGATTTGACAACGGGCGGCGCAGTTCCCAATACGGCTTTAATACAGACGAGGGAGGGAGTAGCGGTTCCCGATATGTTGAACGGCCAATGCATCCTCCTTCAATTAATGCATGAGGGAAGTAATGGGAGGAGGTCCGGGAAAAGAGGTTGCACGATGTGAATGCAACGCAGTTTGCCCTCATTGCCCTCATATAAAGGCGCCCCTCCATTCGAATGCATCTACCACATCGTACGCACCTAAGCATTTGCCTAAGCACCTACACTAAGCGCAAAAGAGCTCACTCCAGACCCATGGCGGCGATGCGCGTGAGCGGCCAGCGGCTGCACCAGATGGTCCACGACGCCGGCCTGCGGCATGGCGCCGAGGATCGTCTCCAGACGGTGTTGGAGACCGGCTGGTGGATGGCCGCCGTCGACGCCAACTACGACTCTCAGTTGGACCAGATGATCGTTGCCACCAGCAACAAGTTCACCGTCCTCAAGAAGCTCGCGGACGACATGGACGTACTCCTCCAGCCCGCGCGCCCGGGCTCCTCATTGCCTGCCACCCTAATCGGCCTCCATGGTCGGAACCTCTTTCAAGCACTGGTGGCCCTGCGACTGCCCGCCGATGCCACGAAGAATGTCCACCTGGAGGTCACGCTCGCCGCGAGGCGCCTCGCCCTGCAAGAATTCGTCGACCTACACATCCACGTGCACGAGCAAATCGTGTACATAGGTATCTACAAGGCCAGTGAGGACGCTACGACGTTGGCCTTCCTCAACCGGCTGGAAGCCTTGGATGCCTTTGCTGAGAAGCACCTCGACCTCGCCACAAAAGCCGCCGCTCCTTAGCCGCCGGTCGGTGGCCTGGCGCACTAATTTGAGGAGGAGGAGGTCGTACGTTCGTGGATCCATCTTTCTTCTTGCCTTCTGTAACCACCACCGCGATCGCATCATCGTGGCCTTAATTCTTATTGTGTTCTTGCATTCTCGTTCGCGTCGCACCCCCACACGCCTGGGAATCGGGAGTACAACACGGCCCGTCCGGCACGACACATAGCTTAGGAAAGGCGTGTTGCCTAGCATTTTCACTTTCATGTGGGACCGCCGTTGAGCAAACCGACACCCCGCCCGCCGCCGGGTTGGAAAACAGAAACGAGGGGAAGATCTAGCTGTAGCACGGAAGCCAAGAAATTTGGTGTTAGACGGGGCTCGTTGATAGAGTAGGAGCATTCCGTACTAGTTCTACTCCTACTAGTACCAAGTTTGTACTCCTAATACTATATTACTAGTACTACCACTATACAATTAGTAGGTACGTGCACGACACAACATCGTAGGAACAAAAAACGGGAAGATCTTGTTTTGGGTGATTTATCTTTTTTCAATCAACGTAGTATGAATAATATGATGTGGGGGGCATCCATGAAGCTTATGTGGCTTGGTTGCATGGCTACGGAAGGTTAGAGAAAAATAAATAGATAATGTGTTTAGAGTGCACTCCACTAAATAGATATACTTTGGATCCATTGCAACGGACCGGCACATCTATATCTATACCCCCTATATAGTGTGTGAAAAACTTTGAAAGTTGGTCATTGGATGAAGCCAATCCGACGGTACAAAGATGGCAAATCCGAGCACTACTGGCCGTTGGATATCATCCACCAGATTCTGCCACATGTATAATCTAGAAGACTCCATGGTTGAACTTAATTCATGACTAACTTTGCCACAACTAAGCTTAGGCAAAGTTATTAGTTCTTCAAAATGAGAGCCACAAGTTGGCAAGCCTAAGGGAATCTTGCCACATTTTTTGTGTGTATGTCATGTGGGGCCTTAGTGTGGCTTGCCTAAGGTGTGGCTTGAACCAAACACTCACCTAAGTTAATCAAACTTGCCTAACCTTACATTCCACCAGATTTTGCCACATGTTAGAATCCAGAAAGCTCCACATGTAGAAGCATAATGCACAAACCACCAGAATCTCATGCGTGCAATGCATGTGTACCTTACTAGTACTAGTTGGTAGTAGTAAGAAACAAATTCCAGTTTTGGCACGAGCTCGTACTGCGGGAGCACCACAAGGCCTGCCGCAGGAGTTACATTTCCCTCTCGGGGCCCACGGGACCGAACTTCAGTGGCTTACTGCCTGGCCTATGAGTCAATGACATGTGGACCTTAAATGCGGCTGTCCCACATGTCATTCTCATGGTGGTGGCGTGGTTCGCGACTCACTCGTTCGAGATGAACCAGCCGGTGGTGGCGTGGCTGTGGCGAGGGTGCCACAGCTGGGCGTCGGGGCGTTACGAGGCGTAGATGGCCACACCGGCGGGTACTACCTGTAGTACATAAGTACTCCAGCTGAGGATTGATGCCCGGGAAGAAATGTGTCACAGCCGCTGGATGAAAATTCAATGGTGCGGGAGTACGGATCGGAGCACAGCAGCGGAGCAGCCAAACCGCGTCCAATCGGGTGTGTCTATGGTAGAAAGTTGATGGTCGCCGCAGTTCAGCTGGCCCGCATGTCATGCACACAAAGGCAGAGGAGCGGTGGGGCCGAGAGGGATGAGGGGCACATCGGGGGGATGAGGATCCCCTGACGCGAACAATCCTACCATTCTGTCACTGACATGTGGGACCCATAAGCGTGGGTCCCACCTGTCAGCAAAGGAAAGGCAGGGCAAGGCAGTGATAGCCACGTCAGAGGATCCATGTCCACGTCGGGGGACGTCGTGCCGTGGGTTGGAGCGGCGTCGTGGGAATCGCGTGTGGGTGTGGCAGTGGTAGAAACAAGAAACGTGATGGTCGCCGTGGTTCAACTTCCATGGACAAGTTGTCATGTCTGCAGACACATGTATATCAAAACTAGAGTGTTTATATTTCAAGCACGTGAACAAGTATTATTCCACTACTTTGGATCCATTGCAACGCACGGGCCAGCACATTGGTAGTATTAGTGTCCATCTCTATCTCTAGAGGCCTTCCCTCGTTCATCCTTTTCTCTCACAAGATAAACTACTCATACAAATGCATCTTGATGTTCCATGGAACGCACGAGGATGTTTCCTTGGGGGTCTCTCCAGTGCGGCGTGGCCGTAGTTGCAAGTTGACGCCCCTTGAGATGCCGATGTTGAGGGGCACTCGGATTTCCTCCAATGAGCAGGTAAGATGAGTTTGATCACGTAGTAAATGCATTCTAAAGACTACTTCCGTGTCCATTTCCTAATTCCCCCCTGCCCACTGTTTCACGGGTTAGGCTCGGTGCGAGTGGAGATTGGCTTGCATATGTACGAGAGGGTACCAACATCAATTTGCACAACATTTACAACGGTGACACCGTTCTCGTAGAACCTATGTCCAACATTGGGATCAGCCATGCAACGGGCCACCGCATGAATTGGTATGATGGAACCACGGTTAGATTGAACAAGATAGCACGAACCTTGCACATGGCGGTCAAAGGCGGACCATGCTGTCTGCGGCCGATTTGTTGCCGTACGAGTAGGAAGACGTTGTGCTCCTTTCTAACCGCATCTTCGCGGTGACAAACCAGGGGACTTATTTTGTATGGGACACATCCTACGGTATACTCCCTCTCTCCCAGTTTATTTGTTTTGAATCTTTTCGTTTTATAAGTTTCAAATTCAAATTTAGAGCTCCCCATCACATGTTGAGATTACAATGTCCATTAAATCGTTGCATGCATGTATAGTAAAGAAACATATCTCGAGTTTGGCACGAGTTCGTGTTGTGGGAGCACCACAAGCCCTGGCGCAGGAGTTACATTTCCCTCTCAGGGCCGTCGGGACTGAGCTTCAGCGCCTTACTACACCTACCTTTGAGTCAATAACATGTGGACCCGATAGGTGACTGATCCACATGTAATGCTCCCATAGGCAGAGGGGCAGTGGGGCCAAGAGGGGTGAGCCGCAGGTCGGGGAATGTGTGGTTTCATGGGTTCGAGCGGCGTCGTGGGAATCGCGGGTGGCTGTGGTAGAAACTTGATGCTCGCCGCATTTTAGGTGGCCCACATGTCATGCACACAAAGGCAGAGGGGCGGTGCGGCCGAGAGGGGTGAGGCGCACGTCGGGGGGCGTGGTGCCGTGGGTTGGAGAGGCGTCGTGGGAATCGCGAGATGAAACGTGATGGTCGTCGTAGTTGAACTTCCATGGACAAGCTGTCATGTCTACGGACACATGCACTGCATACTGATCACTGGAAGGAGTAGCAGAGAAAGCTATATATGCGGATGAATAGTTCCTTATAGTCAAGCGGACCCACACTACTACTCTGTTCCAAAGACATGCACACCATCGAAATAGTCCATCTATATCAATATACACCGAGAGGGAATAATTTTTTTTACAAGAGAGGAAATAGTTCATCCATCCATAATGCTCTCCTGCTGGTGCGGCCTTTTCTTCTTCTTCTTATTCTTCTTCTTCTTCTTCGCAACAAGCTCTTTGGACCTTGCAGCTATCTCGAAACTCACACGGGCATCGAGGGCAGCATATTTTATCCGCTCGTACGTCAAGGTATAATTCTCCCATCCAGACGACATTAATGCCACCGTCTCGTCACCCTTCTGAAGATTTGTACAGAGCACAAAATTTGCTACGTCGAATAGGGATGGTGTCTGTTTATCACAATCTTCTACAGGAATTTTGATTCTGGTTTGTAGGTCAGCGATGCTTTTCAAATCAAGGTTGTACGGCTCCAGCTTCTGTTTGTCCCCTTCGATGGCTGCCCCACAGAAGTATACGTCCTCCCGAGACAAGAAATCGTGAAGCTCACCTGGTATGGAGGGCGAGTGTATGATGTGGTACACCAAAACATCATCTTCGAGGCACAGCTGAAGGACGGCGGCGCACTGGATCTTCCCAGGGGCACACTCCGTGTACTCTGCGTCGAGACCGATGACCCTCGTCTCTACCTTTTCGAGGGAGTTGGATACATTGTTGATCCACTACCGAACAACCCTTGGGTGGACGGTAACGGTGGCAACTATGCGCATCGAGCCTTCGACGAGGACATGTTGGACGCTAAAAACCTGCATCTCGATCTCTTTCGCCATTTGGAACCGCTGGAACGGAGGGTTGTGGTTTGGAGAATTAGGATTAGATGGCTAGTCTAACTGAAGTAGTAGATGATTATTTAAAGAGGTTAAAACAATGTGAACGCAGTGGGGTTTGGATGCAAATGAAGACGAAGGGGAGGTGAAGAAGCCGAGGAGAATCGGTTCCCGATGGAGAAGTAAATGGGAGAAGTGGCGTGCAGGCAGTTGATTAGACGGCTAGGTAGACTAAACGAAAAGGCTATGTGGGTAGACTGATGAGTCATACATGTTCGTGTACGTGCCCATCCTTCCTGATAGGTGGGACCTATGCAAACAGATAAAAAAATGTGTCGTAGTTTTTTTTGAGCGCATGAGTGGGAGACACAACATTCTCTGCTTAAGGAATACTCCCTCCGTTTAGGTGAGTATAAGTCACCTTATGAAAATCAGGTTTTCCCAAAACCTTTAGGCGTGGAGCATTAACTTCCTGCTCGATCCCCTCCCAGTCTCGTTAGCCAGCGTTCTCTTCCTCTGCTGCCGCGTTCTAGCTTTCCATTTTTCCTCTTCTCAAGTGTGGAACGATCTGCATGCCGTCCTTGATGCACCAGAACGACCACTGCATGCATCGCGGCAGGGCGTTGATTGGGCATGCACGAGAATTTGGTTCTGCTCGCAATATGGATGATACCTGAACGATGAAGTGAACAGGCATGCTAGCATGGGAGACCTATTTCCGCTATACAATACTGGAGTACTCATGTTCCTACTACTACTAGTAGTAGTAGTAGTAGTAGTAGTACAACTGTGGTACACTTGATGGTCAAAATACTATTCATCCGGTCCTCACAGTGAAGTGACAACACCCTGCGCCTGACACTAGTCCAGGCGGCGTGTTCGGGTTACCAAAGTTAGCCTCACCCTGTGCACTGTGCAATCTGTCACCGCCGTTGTACAGCACATTGGTGCCTTGCCTCGTCTCCCTCTCCGCTCCCATAGCGCCACTCCATCTCCATCCCCTTCTCCGTCTCCGTCTCCGTCTCCATCCCACTGTGCCCCCATGTACCGTCGCCTCACTCGCCTCCCCCAGTACCACTATTCCCTCGCTAGCCGCTCCAGCACCGACATCCTTCTCCCCCGTAAATCAAGCCCCCTTCCAAACTCCACCATGGCCGAACGCGAACCGTGCAACATCCATATGAGCCGCGATTGGAGCAATCTCCCCAGTGACATCCTCGACCTCTGTTGTTCGTGTATGGATATGTTGAGCGCCCTACGGCTGGCTGCATGCTCGAGGGACATGCACACGGCCATCATCGAAGCGAGGCCTAAGCTTTTCAAGACACCCTGCTTGCTGCTATCTGGTCTTGCGAGATTGGCTCACCATGATACGGAGGCGTGCATGATGCCCCTCGACTTCAATCCAATCTCCATTAGCCGAAACTTCTTTGCATGTATGTAGTGGGTCGCCGTACATCATTTCCCTCGACATCGATCCGATCACCATCGCCCGAAACTTCTTGGCAGGTATGTACTGGGTCGGCATGAACTCCCACTGGATGGCTGCCTTTAGAGAAGACGGTAAAAAGTTGGTGCTCGTGAACTTCCAGACCTCCCATGAGATTATCCTTCCTCGGTTGGATTATATAGAGTATTACCATCGCGGTCCAAGTCATCTAGATTACTACGTCAGTTGGACGGACCTTGTTTTGCAGAAGATTGTAATCTGCCAAGTGCCCACACAACATGCGAATTACGCAGACTTCAAGCTAATTGCCTTGTTCGACCGCGGACTCGCCTTCTTTACGCCGGTGCCTTCTTTAGCTGGAGACAACTCGGCTCGCAATGGATCATCGTCAAAGCTGATACACACTTCTGTGATGCTATTGAACACAATGGCATCATCTACGCGATCGACAAAGCAGATGGCACCACATATTGCTGGGATGGCGCGTGTAAGTTGTTTCTGTCTCATGTTAATGATGACGCCATGACACTGTTTGAACTTTTTGTGATGATTGGCATATCCCTGTTTGAGCAGAATTTGAGTAGAACTATGGCAATGTATTAGAGACACCGTAAATCAGCTATATTTGGAATGAGTTAATTCATGCGATTGTGACCATGTCATTACAGCCAATTTGTACCCTGAATTATCATACGGTTAGGAATATATGGATATTATCCTTATTTTACAGTAATCTATATACTACTACTAAATATGAGTGTGTATCAATGGCCATGTTAGTTTCCTCATTTTCATGATGTAGAAACATGCACCACACTGTTGGTTTCATCTAACCATACATTAGGGAAGTAAATGTGCATATGGAGAACTCTATATTTGGAAGTAGTGAAATCCTGCAATGCTTACCATGTGTACATACCTATATTCGCCCTTCAGCAATCAATGGCTAGAATAATATCCTCACAAAAAATTTGCCCACAGAACACGAGTATATAACAATGCATGGTCTGTTAGTTACCTTGAAGAATTTGTTTGTGAGGACAGAACATGATTACTCCCTCCATTCCCAAATATTTTTCTTTCTAGAGATTTTAACAAGTGACTACATACGGAGCAAAATGAGTGAATCTTTACTCTAAAATATGTCTACATACATCCGTATGTTGTGTCTATTTGAAATGCCTAGAAAGACAAATATTTGGGAACGAAGGGAGTACATAACATGCATGACATGGTAGTTTCCTGTGAAGAATCGATTGCGAGATAACATGAGTATAACCATGCATGGCACTTCTATATTTTCGAACCCAGTATACATTTCCCTGTATTTTCCTCCCAGTTCCAACAGGGACATATCAATGCTGTTTCTTGCATTATCCTACTCATACTCTGAACAATGCTGATCTTACATTAACAATGCCTGTCCTTTTTTATATGATGCCGTGTCCCTACAGTTACTGCCCTTTGTGATCACACCACCTTTGCCAAAAATAGGGAAGCACAACTGGTTCCTCGCTCGATCAGACGACGGCAAAAGACTGATGATCATTCGGACACATGAGCCGGAAAAGTTATATTGCAAAAACCCCACTGTATACAAGCACCGTGTAATATGTGAGTATCCGGACAGTGGCTGTTACGTCTATGAGCAGGATACCAGCTTATTGGGGCCTTTAGGATTTTTTTAGTTGGAGGCGGGTAAACAGCCTTGGTTCACACTCTCTGTTTCTCGGACTCAATTATCCAATTAACCAGGAGATCACCGTTGGCAAGGACCTTGATGGCAGAGAGGCTCTGTTTGCTATGGAAAACTGTATCTACACGGCGAGCCCTAGGAGTTCGGGAGCAAACTCCCCTGATTGTCAACGATACAGCCTGCAGCCAAAAGAAGGTGAGAATGACAAAGGCATCCGGATTAACTTTGATCCTTGGATGTCTCAATTACGACAGGCAGTGATGTGGTTCAAGCCTTCAGGTTGATAGGTAATTGGGCTGTTGCATCGAAAGGGTGGAGTACTGGTGTCTCCGGATCACTGGTCGCTGAAGCGGGGCTACAAATTATGATGGTGTTGGATCATCTCTTCGAATGACTTTGTTGTCTTTGCTGCTGGTTCTGGATGGGTAGTTATTTCTTTTGTTATGCATATTCCTTGTCATTTGGTCATCCTCGTCTATGTCACTCTTACTATGTAATAGTTGCTTCTGTTTAGAATGTCATTCTCGTCTGGATCATGAGAGTCTGAGCGCTGCAGATGGGTGCATTTTGGTGGTGTAGCAAGACTTCTTATGAACTATCATGTCTTGCTGTTTATGTCAGTAGTAGTCACTAGTCAGTGTTTGAATGTTGTATATATCGTTGTTTCGAACTATTTATTGTCTCGAACTACTGGTGGGCTAAATGAGGGCATCACCATTCTCCAGTGTTCAGAGTATATCTCCTTTTTTCAAGTTATATAATTTGAGCTCAGTGTCTTTTCGATGATGTACACTTGTTTGGGCCAGTGAGGTGTCGTTGAATATGGGCTGAGTAGTAACGCAATGCCAAACAGGTCAATTATGACTCTCAGGCCGGGCTCTCAAAAGATCCTGAAAAAAAGGTCGGGCTCTCCAAAAAAGAAAGAATAAGGACTCTTAGGCCGACATGTGGGCGCCACCGGTGTTTTCGTGCGCTTGCGCGCCGAGAGCATATTGGCGCGTGCTCGAAATTCATGCTACCTTTTCATCCCCAGTCTCCCGCCCCTCCCCCACCTCTGGAATCTCGATTCCTACTCCAGTTCCCCCTAATCCCCCTCCTATACTCCCTGTACTCAAGCGCACTATCATGTCGCCGGTCAACGCGGATCTCCGAGCCGGAGATCCTGAGGTCCGTCCTGCCTTCGGTCGCTGCGTGCTGTCGCTCAACAGTGGCATGGCGACGCTTGACGACCAGTTTGCCGGCAAAGTGCTGATGGTAACCATCAACGGCGACCGGCCTCCCATCTCGCCGGACGACCTTGTCAAAGCTCTTGGCATTGCGCACGGCATCCAAATAAGTGACTTGCTCGTCGAAGTCTGTCCGCCACCGGCTGATTTCTTCGTCAGGTTCCGGACAACTTTCAACTGCAGTCGTGTGTTCGAATCTTCCCGGTGTTTGTTCTGCGATGGCGCGCTGGTGAGCTTTGATCGGTGGCACCCAGGATGGGGCTCGGTGCCCTCTGAGCTTGAGTTTTTAACAAAGCTTACCTTCCACGGCATGCCTCGACGTGCTTGGAACAGCGAGTCCATGAACGATCTTATCAACGACCTTGGAGGTGAGCTCGTAAGTATGTTTGTTCCTCCAGACAGCTGGGCTCTGACGGTTATGGCATGGATGAAGAAGCCGTCCGCTATACCGAAGGTGATTGGTGTTGAGATACCGGTGCAGGAACCGGGGTTGTACTATTCATCACCACCAAGGCCACCGCGGACCACGTTAGGGATGTACCTGTATCGAGTGTTCGTGCATGTCGAAGAAGTGGTCAATCCATCAATCGAAGTCCTGCCGCCGCCGCTGGTGCCAGGGTCCGTCGACGACGTCCATTACAGGAGTCAACGTCAGACTTTCCCCGTGTTGCTCGGAACGATGGATGGCACATGGCCTACTCCATCGCGCGGTGGAGGCCACTGCTTCTTTGGGAGAAGAGGCAGGGCTGGCTGCCTGGATGTGCTCTAATTTGAGGTAACAACTGAATCTTGTCAGATACTAGTTAAATCCGAGCTATGGGTGTGAAGCACTGATATGCCAGTACATTTGATTGTGACCTGTTCTAATTTTGTACCTGAACTTTTTTTAGAAAGGGCTGTACGTCAACTTAATGTGCTAGCAGAACTTATTGTGTTGTCTGTTTGTTTTCTTTGCACAACATTCAAGATATTTCCCCGTCATTGATAAAGACGATGAACCGTTATGTACAACTTCGTTGGTTTCAACATAGCCCTTCCCGTAGCGATCCACGGCTTCCATCCTGATTGTGCCGCCTGCGTGAAATTTTTGTATGCAAGTTCAGTGTGCTATGATGTTCTATATGATTGTGTCAACTATATAAGTTTTTACTGAGCATCAGCAATGCATATGGCTGAAAGATGTATTTACGAGCATCGACCGATGGGTCTCTCTCTCTCTCACACACACACACACACGCACGCACACACACACGCACACGCACAAGTGGGACCCGTTGAATTATTTATTTGCTCGTGACAGCTTTTAATTAGGTTCCACTATAATCTAACTTTTTTCTTAAGTTATTAATTGAGCTCAGTGACTTCAAAAAGTTGTACAGAAGCCTTGTTTGGGCCTTTCCGGCGTCGCTGAATGTGGGCTGAGTAACCATGTTAGGTTGTACTGTACTACACAGGCCTTTTTTCAACATCAGCAATGCAACTGGGCCGACAGTTGTACACAATATCCGGGTCAACTTGTTATTCTCCGCCCCGCTGGGCTGCAAACTTTCCTAGGAGGTATCCATTAGGCTTAACAAGAAAATGGACATTAAGAAATAATAAATGGGATGTAATTATAATAACTGGACAGTTACTATGAACCAAACACGTAATTAGTTTGAAAAATATATTATTTTTGGAATTTGAAAATTTTAATTTCATTACTTGTTGCGCGCGCAATATTTCGTTGGATTTTAACGTAATACAACTTTATTTTGAAATTATATTTAACCTGACTAGAAATTTCGGGTAAAAATATTTCGGATCCCATCAAAATGTGGGAATTTTATTTGAATTCTGTTTTGAGCGGTTGTTTGAAATTATTAATCGTTGTCCTAGCTAGAAGTTGGGTTGTACTTTTAACAAACTGTAAATGGGATGTAGTAAATTCCATTAGAACTAAAAAATGGGCTTTACATTCTTACAAATCGCAAATGGGCTATATGTTCTCTGCCAAATCCGAGCTGTGGGCCTACTAAGTTGACGCGTACCAAGGGCTTTGTCAACATAGTCAATATAAACGATTCTAGCTGCAGTGATCGTACGATGTCCATCCAACGGCCGTAGTGCTTCTTCAACCTCTGGTCTTCTTGCTCCAGCCGCCCAAAGCAGCGCCGGTCGTGTCGCGTGCTCCTGCCTCCCGTGGCCGGCTGTGATGCCGCGGAGGCCTCACCGCCCCGTACTACTCCCACCGCTGGCCAGGCCATCCCTCTACTCACCCACACCCCCTGTTATTCTGCGGCAACAGCAGCCTCACACCGCAGCCGAACCAGTGAACCCTCGTACTCCTCTCCGCGCGGGCTTCCACTGCTGCGTCTTCCCCGGCTCCGTGTCGTCCCCTTCCTAGGCCTCATCATCGTCCAGACCACCGCCCTGGTGCTCTCGGTGCGGCGTGGTCAACGTGGTCAACGACCGACTTCCATCGGAAGAGTACTGTACGTGGAGAGGCTGACAGCTGGGTCCAGGCGGCCGCAAGGAAGTGCCTCCTTATTACGCACAAAATAATTATTCCTCCACCTGACAGCAGGGACCCACCGGACAGGCCACCTTATTTCGCGAAAAAAAACGTTTCCCCCCTGACTGCTGGGACCCACCGGACGGGCCAGCGTATTTCGCGAAAAAAACGTTCCCCCCGCTGTCAGCTCGGACCCACCGGAAGTGCCTCCTTATTACACACAAAAAATGAATACTCCCCCTGCTAGCTGGGACCCACCATGGTGGGAGGCTGACTTGTGGGCCTACTAAGTTGACTAGGATGGGGGCATTTGTCAACTTTAGTCAATATGAACGATTCTAGCTCCAGTGACCGTACGATGTCCATCCAACGGCCGTAGTGCTTCTTCAACCTCTGGTCTTCTTGCTCCAGCCGCCCAAAGCAGCGCCGGTCGTGCTGCATGCTCCTGTCTCCCGTGGTCGGCTGTGCTGCCGCAGAGGCCTCACTGCCCCCTACTATTCCCACCGCTGGCCAGGCCCTGCGACGACGGCAGCCTCACACCGCAGCCGAACCAGTGAACCCTCGTACTCCTCTCCGCGCGGGCTTCCACTGCCGCGTCTTCCCCGGCTCCCCGTCGTCCCCTTCCTAGGCCTCGCCGTCGTCCACCGCCCTGGTGCTCTCGGCGCGGAGTGGTCAACGTGGTCAAGGAACGACTTCCATCGGACGTGGACTGTACGTGGAGAGGCTGACAGTTGGGTCCACGGCCGCAGCAAGGAAGTTCCTCCTTATTACGTGGAAAATAACGATTCCTCCACCTGACAGCTGGGACCCACCGGACGGGCCACTGTATTTTGCGAAAAAAAACGCTTCCCCCTGACTGCTGGAACCCACCAGCTACATCTTCGCACGCAAGGAAGTGCGTCCGGGCAAAGAAAACGATTCACCCCCTGACTGCTGGGACCCACCAGCTACATCTTCACAGGCAAGGAAGTGCCTGACAGTCGGGACCCACCTGGCCGAAGCGTACGTAGCGTTGTCATTCTGGTCGCGAACGTGTACATACATATATACTGGTGGATGTAGAGGCGCGCACGTGTCGTAGTAGAGGCGCGTACGTGTCGTAGTAGAGGCGCGCACGTAGCATGTACATGTACGTACAGCGGCCAGGGTGCAAGAAAGAAAATACGGCCACGTATGTGTACATACGGGCGGGATCTCGAACGCCTACTCACGCATACGTACGGCCAGGGCTCGTGTACATGGTTGGGTCGGAACGGAGAAACAGCATCGTCGTCGTGTTCATGGGGAGGCAACAAAATGCGTCGTGTTCATGGGGAGGCAACGGAATGCGTCGTGTTCATCGGGAGGCAACGGAACGCGTGGGAGCCAACCGGCTGGGTCGGAACGGAATGCGTGGTCGTGTTCATCGGGAGGGCTTCGACGGAACAGGAGATGGAAACGAGGCCTGGGGTACCGCACAACGGAGGAAATGGACCTCCTACGTTCGGAACGGGGTCCTGTTGATCGGGAGGGGTCTGGCGTACCGCAAAATGGAGGAAACGGACCTCCTACGGTCGAAACAGGGGTCCTATTGATCGGGTGGGGTGTGGCGTACCGCAAAACGGACGAAACGGACCTCCTACAGTCGAAACGGGGGTCCTATTCATCGGGAGGGGTGTGGCGTACCACAAAACAGGACTCCACGGGATACTGTTCATCTCCACCGTCGACCTCCTCCAGCCTCCACGGGCTACCGTCGACCTCCTCCAGCCTCCACGGGCTCCTGTTCATCCAGCCTCCACCGCGCGCTACTCCACCGGCTACTGTTCAACCACCCCTGCACGGGCACCCCTCCGCTGTCTACTGTTCATCCAGCCCTCCACACCACGGGGTCCTGTTCAACCACCCCTCCACGGGCACCCCTCCACCGTCTACTGTTCATCCAGCCCTCCACCACACCACGGGGTCCTGTTCATCCAGAGGCAACGCCACCGCTCACTGTTCATCCAACCCCCCGCAACGCTCACTGTTCATCCCAGAGGCAGCATCGATCGGCTTCAGTTAGCAGCAGTAGCGAAGGAATCGCTCGATCAGGTTCAGTTAACAGCCATCGATCGATAGCTCGGGTTCAGTAACGCGTAGCCTACAGTGCAATCGCTCGGGTTCAGTTAGAGCCCAACGCCTCGCTCGGGTTCAGTTGGAGCCAATGCCTCGCACACACGCGCGTACGTGTACGAGAGAAACGCGCATCGCTCGTCCCCCGACCTCCCACCGTAACCGGGAACTCCCTGAAATTTTCCTCCCCCTTGCTTCTACCATGGTTTTTTCCGTCATGGACGGCCCAAAGAATGTCATGCAGCTGCGTCTCCGGCCCGCCCAGGACGAAAAGCCCATTTTCTGTCATGATTTTTTGTCATAGAAGTAGGAGCCCACCACATCTATGATGATACCGGGTTTTGTCACAATTATCGTCATAGAAGTGTCATATGTATGACAGAAAAAAAAATTCGTTCGGCCCAAAATGTCATGGATGTGTCTTTTTTTACTAGTGGAGCCTCTGCTCATTACTTTTTTGTGTGTTCTTGATCTTCCCAAGTTGCATGACTAATTTGATGCTTCTATTAATTATGGAGCTGCCAACCCCATCAAGCAAAATATTTGTTCTTTTGGGGCTGGCACCTCGAACAAGCATAAAAATAGAGTGAAGTAGATATATTGTCGTGTAAGCACACACCCTTCTTTCATTAGTTTAGATGAACCATTGATGATCAATTCGAACCAGTGCATGCGATTAAAATTAATTTTACCTAAATAGAGGGTGCAGAATAAACTACAATAACTAGATTTGCAACCACGGGATGCTGACGATATCTTCAAAGAACATTGCAACAGCAGCGAGGCTTCACAGCAACATATGGTAAGCCAGTGTGTTTTAGTACATGTGAAATGTAATGCATGTGGGCTGCTTTCTTGGCTTGTGCCCTCAACCTGTAATCCTACAGAATTACAAATAGTTCAGTTGTCTGCTTTGCTGTGTTGCTTGATTCGAATGCTTGTTTGTTACTTGTTAGGCTATACCTGAGTTGGCCAATATGTCAGCAATGCCTGTTGTACTATCGTAAAGAAATGCATGCCTAGTTCCTTTGAGTCCTTAAATTTTCCTCTAAACTTCATCACAAGACTGTCTCCGTAGTTTATATGAGGCCACACTGTTAAGTGCTTTCTCAGATTATTTCAACTGCTTAGATGCCTTGGCAACTTAGCGGTGGTACACTCCCTTTCAACTAGGGATGTCAACTGGGTCCCGTTTAATCCCGATTAAAGTCCACTAGTGGTATGATAGTTCAAAAGAGTTTTTGTTTTTTGAGGAAAATGAACCAGGGAGCTAGCAAAAACTAACTAGATGGGACTGGCGGATGGCATTTATTTGCCACTTACATCCCTAGTTTCATCTTACCATTTTAATTTCTTTTCGGCTGATGCTGCTTCGAACCATTTAAATATAGCTTGCCATGCTCGGCAATAATTCATATGTCGTTTACCATGTAAGCTTACTGCCTGGATCATGCGATAACTGTCTCTTACTTATGTCTAGTGGAAACATTTCAGGATGCCGTTCACACTAGGACACAATGTACAACCCCAGAATCTATTTGTGGAAGCAGTGCGCCATCCATGTTACCAGATGGTAGCAGTTTAGAGGCAACACCGCCGGAGAGCAGTCTGAGCACAGATATTATAGTTCTTGAGGCTCTACTAGAGGCACAAAGAGATGGTGTGGCTGCCATGAATGAGGTAATCTCGATCTTGAAGCTGGAAATTATGCAATTAGTTGCACGCATTATGCAAGCAACCCAAGAATTGGAGGAAGTAAGAATGTTGCATTTGATGACGGAGGAGGTCCTACTGCTTCTGCTATCTGAAGCCGAGGGTAATCCCGGTTCTTCTTTAGATACCAGATGAAATTGTCAATAGATTATTGTACTTGCATGTTGTGTCATGTCTCTAAATGGATTATGTTGTAAGACCCCCCATATGTTGTCCATGTGTTGTAATCATCCAAATTTTTTAGGCGAGGTAATCCTCAGTACTTGTATGATTGACATAAGGTGAACTGTTTTTCGTGTGAGCATATTGTATTGGATGAAATAACTGTTTGACCCAAAGTGTATCCAACCTACTGAATTCGAAGATCACCGCATTTCTAAATCATAATCATATATAAAGGTGGAATAAATCTTTGTTGTGGTTTTGAAGAAATAAATAACAAAACATAGAATTATCTGTGGATATTCGTAATCGAATAAAAATTGGATTTGGATTTAGTTGCCAGGGCCCAGGGCAAACGTGAATGCTAATTCTTCCAAGTTTTGAACGAAGCGGCTAAACACCCACTATCATTTGTGGGCTGCCCGAAGCAAGTGTTTGCGAGATGGAAATTACTGTCTACCCCTGACACTTAACATCTTTATCGACCAGATTTACACTGTTGTCGATAGGGGTAGACTAGTAACTTCAATCAGACGTGACACGACGGCCTCTGAGCCCATTCAGACACGGTGGGCGCCAAACGTGGGCGGCAAAACACATTTGATTCAAGCTCGTCCGAAGACATGTGTCTCTCCCTCCATTTCCCCATTCATCCACGATGGGCGGCAAAAGAAACTCTCCTCGTCCGAAATCGATGTAGGCTAATATTTTAAATAGGGGCAGATGTGTAACTTCCCTCAGACGTGACACAACCGCCCTACCTGTCAGCCCCATTCATACACCGTGGGCGCCAACCGTGGGCGGCAAAACACCCTATCCTCGCCCGAAATCGTTACCGGCAAATATTTGGGAGATGCGAGATTACCGTCCTATCCCCAACCGACGTGATGTCCGAAATTTTAAACGGGGGATAAGTTCGTAACTATCCCACATTTCAGACAAGCGCGTCCGAAAGTTTGAGATCCCCCCTCCCCGTCCATTTCCCCATTCATACACCGTCGGCGCCACGACAACCTCCCCACTGCGGCCAGCCTCCTCCGTCCGCCACCCCATCCTCCACCTTGCCGGAGCCGCTACCCCTACCCCGTCGTCCACTGCAAGAGATGGACATCTCTCATCCACGGCGCCGGACCAGGATCCTTTCATCACGTCGTCTCGCTTCATCGGCGCCGTCGTCCACTTTGTCGTTGCTGCTCCTACGACCGCCTCGTCTACGGCAACAGGATTTATCCCCCAACCCGGTCGTCCGCCATCTAAAGTCTTCTTCCCCGCCGCCGACAGCCATCGCACCCGCAGCACCCTCAACGTATCAGCAGGGGCCTACACGGCGTCGCAAGAGAGGTGGTACTCTTCCATATGTGCTTAAGTTATTGATCTCACCCGGAAAATAGATCTTAAATTGTTTACTGTACTTTTCTTGTCCGTACCAAATCGTAGTGGCTAGTTGAATGCAAACATTGGTTGCGAAGTAGCTTTGTCCGGTTTGCACCTTCAGATCCGCCATGTCACGGTCACTATACTCGTAAAGCTTATGGTTTCCCCCCTTTATATTCACTACCATCATCGTAGGTGCTTCCCTGCTTCGTGTCGTGCCAGCACTGCTCCTCAAGACCTCAACCCATCAAGCGAAACAACATGCCACTCATAATTCCAAAGCTTACGTGTTGAAATACGAATCTGATATGATGCTCATATTACTAAAACAGAGAACGTTTAATTGGTCACCTAATGTTCCTATATTCGTTTCGAAAAGCATGTGCGCCACCAACTGGTCCAGCTAGTTCCACTTTCCTGATTTACTCTTGATGCTTAGGGTTTTCCCCTTTTATCTACTCTACTATGATCTGCGTAGGTGCTTTCTGTCATACTAGCATTACTCCACCCTTGAAGCTAAACAACACAACACTCAAAATTCCAAAGCTTAGTTGTTCAAATATGACTGTGATATGACACTAATATTAGTTAACAGACACATTTAATTGGTTAGCTAAAGGTCCCACTTGAGTTTCCAAATGCATGTCATGACATATAGAGAGACAGCAGAATTGCATTTCTTTGTCACTTGCTAACTACCCTTTGCGCGGTTTGCAGCTTCAGATCTGCCATCCCACTGCCACGGCCAACACTATACTCATCATGCTTACGGTTTCCCCATTTTATGATGACCATGATCAGCCTACGTGGTTTGTGTCGTAATAGCACTGCTCCACCCATCAAGCTAAACAAGCTTAGTTGTACAAATTCAAATCTGATATTATGGTGATATTACTAAAACTAAGAGATGTTTAATTGGTCAGCTAAATGTTCCTACTTTAGTTTTGAAATGCATGTGAGCCACATATGGAGAGACCGGAAGGAATAGTATTTCTCTGTGCACTCTGGTTCATCATGGGTGGCCAACCGACATTGTATAGAAAGACTTTTAATATCTTCAATCTGCTTGCTCTTCTGCTCTTCTTTAAGATGATCCTCTTCTCTTGCGGTCGACTGGTCAGGTCGAGTTATTCTCCCTTAGTATATTTTGAATCTGTCAGGTCAGGTCGACTTGTTCTTCTTTACTATATGTTGAAGCTGTCATCTGCGAAGTATCATCACTTTTGGAGCTCTCATATTTTGAGTAGTAGGCCACATTATATTAATGCACACACCAAATTACAGCATGCATGGCACCTCTTAGAAGTTGCAGAGATAGCACAAAGGGGTTTACAAGGAGGAAGTTTTGGATTAGAATCACTTCTGCATTACAAAGATAATCTCACTTGTTTTTATGTTTTCATGCATGTCAGGTATTGAACATTATCAAAATGAATATGAGAATGGGCGCACGAGAGGAATATTGCGGAACGATCCACTGGCTAACAAACTTGGCATGGTGGAGGATGACCTATCTTATTCACCCATCAAGGTGCATGCTCTAACTTGGCAAGGTTGTATTGGTCGCACATATTTTGCATCTGACCTCTTGCATTACTTCAACTTTGTTACACCATCTGCTTAGTTTAAGCATCATATATGAGTATAGGCCATACCTATCCATTTTCTGTACCTATTCCATGTGTCGTCATACTATGTTTTTCCAGTCAAATATTGCTCTTTCGTAATAGATGTCCAAAAGGAAGAGGGTGATTGCAGATCCTCAAGGAGTACAAACTAGGTATTTGGAAAAGGTAGTGATGCCTGTTAAATCAGATAGATCAGCAGCCACAGAAAACACAGGCCCAACTGTAACAGACTTTACCCCTACTCCAGTGGCCAAACCCCTATTAGAACTGCTGACAGCCCAGCGTCAGATACTGTCTATGATATCAATTCAAAATTTGAACTCCTAAATTTCTACATGTGCCTTACCTTCTCTCTTGTATGAAAACTAATTTCAGATGAATCTCCTTGCTCAAAGGATCATAGGATCTCACGAAAATATTGGGCTCTGCATTGCTCTTGTCAGTACCTCTTGCCCTTTGTCAGCATACTTACACTCATTGTTGTTTGATTATGTAGCATCACTGTAAATGTTCGCTTCTTTATCCTTCCTATGCTTGAAATTATAAGATCTATATTTACTCTTAGATAAATGTAGAATTAACACAATGGTTATGAAGTTTTGGATTGCTCATGTAAGTACCCATTGTCATGTACTCCCTCTGTATCGAATTAATTGTTGATCAATTGGATGTATTTAGAACTTAATAGTGCTAGATACATCCATTTGAGCGACAACTAATAACGGACGGTGGTGGTATTACTGTACATGCATCGCGAGATAGTTGATTGTCTAGCATTAGTTTGCATCTTATCTGCCCTGCCCTCCACTTTCTCCAAATTATCATATCTACATTTACTCTTACCAAAATGTTGAATAAAGCCAATGCCACTTCACACGTTGATGTCTGCATTCCTCTTGTCAGTACCTTTTGCCTTGTAACGCTGTACTTAATTAATTGCTATTTAATTATGTATCATCAGTCTGCACCTGAGCTTCATTATCCTCTATTTCTTCCAATATTATTTGATCTATATTTACTCTTTGCAAAATGTAGAATGATGGCAACGCTGATAAAGAATTTTCTTTGGGGA
The DNA here is from genome assembly GCF_018294505.1 of Triticum aestivum. Classification (NCBI taxonomy): domain Eukaryota; kingdom Viridiplantae; phylum Streptophyta; class Magnoliopsida; order Poales; family Poaceae; genus Triticum; species Triticum aestivum. Next base: position 96,685,187 of record NC_057799.1, read on the forward strand.
ATTTATTGAATTATCTTTCCATCAACATGGAGAAGGGCTTTGTCCAGCCCGTGTTAACATGTAATGTAAGTTCAACCTTCTCAAGCCTTCAAACTTTGTTCTAGTATAGATTTGGATAGGCATCATTTCCTCCACTGTTGTTTACATCTGATTGGATGTTTGCAACAACTACAAGTTTTAAATTGTAGCTGTAAAAACATGTTCCTTATGCAGAACAGATCCATTTACTTGCTTATGTAATTGTGAAACCTGTTACGTGTCTCCTTGTTTCTCTTTCAGAGTCGTATCTCTTATGCCAGGCAGAACTTTAGGAAAGATAGTGAGCCAAACCATCTTGAGGACAGCGAGATGACCCCAAGGTCCTGTCTTGATGAAGACAGTGAGTTGAAGCTACTCACCAGCAGGTGTGAGACAACCTTTGTGCAGTCGCTGCCTCAATCAGTTCGACTTCTTCAATCTCAACTTAAAGCGGAAAGGCTTGCTTTAGCTCAGCTCCGACTTGAAGTCAAAGATGTAATGAAGATGTCAGGGGACTGCCTTGCGCACTATGGTGCCATACAGCTAGGGATGAAGCACCTATCGTTGACACAACTGAGGTCTCATCAGCTTGTTCGGCTGCTTGCGGGGACCCGAGTTTGTCAGGTCTAGTGCCTTCTGAAGTGCTCTCAGTTTTGTATATTCTTTTGTCGGCGCGTTTATATGCACTGGTGGCGACCTTTGATGCCTAGTGTATGTAATCCGCGGTCATGTTGCGCTTTATTATCACCGGGTAGCGAACTTTGATTCCTAATATGTCGTAATTTCTTTGTTGTATAGTCTAGGTTTATTCTTTGGTCGGTATGCTGTAATTTAGGCCGGAAGGTTCAATGGATCTCAGTTTTGTCGGTCTTCAGGCCGGCTCGTTACTCATATGGGCCAAAACGTGGGCCTATAATCAGCTTGGGCCATTAGCAGGTCTAAACCTATAGTAGTTTCCCGCCTTTAACAGGCCATGGGCTACATATTTATTGTAGTGACACTGGGCTTCCTACGGGCCGTAGAAACAATGGGCCTTCTATGGGCCGTAGAAACAATGGGCCTTCTACGGGCCGTATCATCAATGGGCCTTAGACGGGCCGTATGATCGATTGGCCAAACATGGGCCAAAAACAGACTGCATTATGGCCGTAAACGGGCTAGAGTTGGAGTTGTCCGTTCATGGGCCGACCATAACGGGCCGTCGTTAATAGGCCGTATTTGATGACGCTATGAAAACGGGCCAACATATTAACGGGCCACAAACGGGCCGACTGTAACCACGGGCTGAATTTGGCTCACAAGCAGAAAATGGCAGTAACGGGCCATAAGTAACCGAATGCTGGAAATGAGCCCAAGAATAAATGGGCCCTGAGAAGGCCGAAAGATAACATGGTCTGTAAATGGCCCAATGGATTAATGGGTCGTTAATGGGTATAAAGTGATACACTGTTCATTACGGGCCAGTTTCACCATGGGTCGTTAATGGGCCAAGAGTTACAAAGGGCCTCATCTGGGCCGAAAGACGTCATGGGCCATACATGGGCCGGAACTTAAAATGGGCTGGAATCATATTGGACGGCCCAGATGACGCTACTGGGCCTAATTCGGATAGGTCGTAACGGGCCCTGGGTTAGCGGGCTGTAAATGGGCTATATGCGAACAGGCCGTTAACAGGCTTTCCGTGGGCCGGCCCGCCACCTTTTGACCAAGTCAAACGGGCCGGCCTTTTCACAGGAATGTGCCTCTGTTGGGCCGTACCACGTGTCGACGTATCATAGGCGCCTTCTGTCCAATGAGTGGATGACATCTGTCCCAACGGTGAGCCGACACATGTTTCCTCCAGCCAATGATGATTTAACACGTGGAAAATCCCCATTAGTCGGGGCTGTTAGCGGGTTATCGGATCCAAAACCGGACCCGATAGCTTAACGGCGTTCCGTTACAGTGGATGTCACGTGTCGGTCACCCTTGACGAAAGCACTTCTGTGACGCGCGATTTATCGTCATGGAAGTGGACACTTCCGTGATGATAATTTTGGTAATGTCATGGAACACTTCTACGATAGCACAGGTATGACTATCTTGATTCTGTCATAAAATTGTCATGGATGTACATGCATGAAAAAAAATGCGACCTACTGTGACAAACACGTATCATCACGGAAGTGTATTTTTTTGTAGTGCTAGATACACTAAAATATGCTTATCTTGATGAAAAGAAGATATATCCTGCTATTATCAATTCTCACCTTTCAGAGCATGAAGAAAAGAGATTACTTAAAACTCTGAGGAAGCACCGTGCTGCGACTGGATATGCACTTTATGATCTTAAGGGCATTAGTCCCACCTTATGCCAGCACAAGATTAGTATGGAGCCTGATGCTAAACCAGTTGTTGGTCATCAACATCGTTTGAATCCTAAAATGAAGGATGTGGTAAGAATAGAAATAGTAAAGCTTCTAAAAGCAGGTACAATTTATCCTATAGCTGATAGTAGATGGGTAAGTCATGTTCATTGTGCCCCTAAGAAAGGAGGCGTTATTGTTGTTCCTAATGATAAAAATGAACTTATCCCACAAAGAATTGTAACCAGTTATAGGGCAGTAATTGATTTCAGGAAATTGAATAAAGCCACTAGAAAGGATCATTATCCTTTTCCTTTTATTGATCAAATGTTAGAAATATTATCTAAACATACACACTTTTGCTTCCTAGATGGTTATTCTGGTTTTTCTCAGATACCTGTATCACAAGAACATCAAGAGAAAACCACCTTTACTTGACCTTATGGAACTTATGCTTATAGATGTATGCCTTTTGGTTTATGTAATGCACTTGCTACCTTTCAAAGATGTATGACTGCTATATTCTTTGATTTTTGTGAAAAGATCGTTGAGGTATTCATGGATGATTTTTTTTGTTTACAGAACCTCTTTTGATGGTTGCTTAAGCAACCTTGATACAGTTTTGCAGAGATGTGAAGAGAGCGAACTTGTCTTAAACTGGGATAAGTGTCACTTTATGGTGAATGAAGGTATAGTCCTTGGGCATAAAATTTCTCAAAGAGGTATTGAGGTGGATAAAGCTAAAGTTGATCCAATTGAGAAAATGCCAGGTCCTAAAGATAATAAAGGTATAAGAAGTTTCCTTGGTCGTGTTGGTTTCTATAGGAGGTTCATAAAATACTTCTCTAAAAAAATTAGGCCTCTTACTAATCTTTTGCAAAAAGATGTTCCATTTGGTTTTTATGATGATTGTGTAGAAGCCTTTGACACACTTAAGAAAACCTTAATTTCTGCACATATTGTTCAACCACCTGATTGGAACCTACCCTTTGAAATTATGTGTGATGTTAAATATTATGCTATTGGTGATGTTTTGAGTAAAAGAGTTGATAAGAAATTGAATGTTATCCATTATGCCAGTAAGACTCTAGATGGTGCTCAAAAGAATTATGCTACTACTGAGAAATAATTTTTAGCAGTTGTGTTTGCATGTGATAAATTCAGGCCTTATATTGTTGATTCTAAAGTAACCATTCACACAGATCATGCTTCTATTAAATATCTTATGGAAAAGAAAGATGCTAAACCTAGGCTGATTAGGTGGGTTCTTTTATTGCAAGTGTTTTATTTGCATAGTATTGATAGAAACAAAGCTGAAAATCATGTAGCAGATAACTTGTCTAGAATGGAAAATGTTCTTGATGACCCACTACCTATTGATCATAGTTTTCCTGGCAAGCAATTAGCTATTATAAATGCTTCTACTTCTGGTAATAATCCTTGGTATGCAGACTGTGCTAATTTCATTATTACTAAATATATACCACCACTGGTGCAGCGAAGTGCTATGCAAATTGTTTTTAACCCCTTTCCACAACAGGGTTTTAAACCATCAACTTGCTTGTGTGTGTGATAGGGGGATCCTTCCCACATGACCTAGAAACCATTGGCGATAGGCGGCGATGATGCAGACGCGTTGCCAAATGTAATCATATGTGATGCAAGAACATATCGCACACACTATATTTTGGCACACGTGTGGGACTGGTGATCAATCACCCACGTCTCTCACAAGTCAAATGTTTCTAATTGCGTAGGGGTGTTTTACATTCGATCGTTTGTGAAATAGTACCTAAGGCACACAGGCCATCATAGAAACTGTGCTCGATATGTGTCCCATCGCACACGAGTATTCTATGCAATCGTTTGACATGCATGACATCATCACACAAGTTTCTTGAACAATTTATGAGTGGGATTGCATTTTTCATTGGGCACCATTTCCTCTAAGCTCTCGTGTGCGAGAATGTGCTATGACAAACAGTTCATGAGCCCCTACGCGCACGTAGAAGTGATGCAAATCGTTTGCGATTTTTTGTGTATCACCGACGGTTGCGCTATAAGTGATGTCTGCTTTCTATTCTAGATCGCACACGCTCATTTAGTTGAACCATGTGCGCTTCATTGGCCGGGTTAAAGCAAAATATCACATTTGAATCGCCCTGCAAAAAGCAAATTTGCCACAATATGCAATTGAACCAATAGTTTCCACACGAAGAACATTCATCAGAATTTGCAACGATATGCAAATGAACAAATGCTAGCTAAATTCCACTAATTTATTGACATATGCAGTACATAATCATAGTGTACGAAATACGAAGACCTCATCACATGGAAAAAATGCATCCATGCATATATGTTTAGCGGCTAACTCTAGTTGAACGCAAACTCATTGTTTGAGGAACAACCATGTTGAAATATTCATTATCACCAGTGGGCTTGATGTAGTAATTCAAGAATAATTTGCTGATAAATCTCCTAACAACCAGCAATTCACCAACGGGGAGAGGTTCAAGGATCATCAGTTCAAAGATGAGCTATAAGATTTTTAGATCAGAATGTGCCATACGAGTGGAGTAGAAGATATTAGTTAAGGTACATACTTACTGGTACTATTTCGAGAGCATTATTACAACAATCAGTAGATTTGCATATGGAGATCATGTGTCTGCAAACATAGCATCCACAAAGGTTGATACAGAATTAGTCATGTATTTGCCCTGTTAGGAACAATCTAACCGGTGTAAGATGTTTATTTTTTTCTTTGGAGAGAAATAGAAAGAAGTTTATTTATAAACTTGAACATTTGACTAGCGCAAGAAAAGGTATTTGAAAACTTTTGGACACTTTTCCAAAAATAACGGATTTCGGTGTCTTACCGAAGAAATGATCTCGTGCTCTAGAGGTAGTTCACTGTTGAACCGGTTCCTGGTTTAGTTTTGCACAATGCCAGCACACTGCAAATGAAGATGAATTTACACATACCCAGTTCTTGAACTAGATGTGAATGCAAATTTCAACATCATAGAATTCAATACCTATCCACGAAATGTTGAAGATGCGTCAGATCCTGAGGCTTTATTGACTTTCTGAGAGAGTCCAGGTAGTAAACTCTGTTCTGCTTTGGAACAATGACTACCAAGATCCGATGAATGCTACAGATTAAGAAAACCATGAACTTATGAACTATGTCGAAATATGAAAGATGATCTATGTATGCATGGTTTTTTATTTGACTTAATCTTCATGATATGGCAAGAGAAAGAATTTTGCATGGGGCGTCAAATCCAATATACTGGCAACCTTGCCAATGGCCCACTCCTGTTTATCTATGGTACCACCTAATAATGTGCCATTTGCTACATCAGGAACGATGAAATACGCTCTCTCCCTTGTTGTTCTCTGTGCGATCAATCCCCTAAGAGGAATACAATATAGTCAAGTTTTTTCGTTTACAGCCTTGTATGGAGAAGTTGATTAGAGTTTGTGAAGTACTTACATCATCAAGCATTTAACAAGAGTGGCAGCAAGCACACTGAAGTTGAAGAAGAGATGAAAGTCCTCGAATTCCAAACTTTGGCACCCTGATCGTGATGGAAATGATCTCTGTTGTAGTGGACTAGCAAAACCTCATGACCTTTGGACATTTCATCCATGCAATATTTATGTCGGTTAAATCTTTGACGGTGGCTATGAAGTGGGTGGTGGGTGGGACGTCAAATTCCCCGCTCTCAGCCCCTAGTCTGGGTTGGGCGTAGTTTGGAATTGATTCCTCTGTAATAGCGAGGGATCGCATTAAGTCCAGAGCCTTGTTTAAGAGCGAGGTCTGGACGGGTAAACGAGAGTCCGCGGGGCTGGCTGGGGCGGAGGCCTCCTGGCCATGCTTGCTTAGTGCGGACTTCGAGAGTTCGGATCTGGAGTCCGGGGGCGAGTCCGACCTTTCACTGATAGGGGGAACCTGGACTGATTCCGAGTTCGCCGTGGACACGATCGCCTCCGGATCCTTGATAATGCAATTTGCAGCGAAGAGTCCGGTGGGCTCCAAACTCCCATCTTCGGACCTAATTGTTTGCTCCGGATCTAAGGCCAGAGCGGTGGTCGGGGCCACGAACCCATCGAAGATCAAGTCTCCTCGGATATTAGCGACATAATTTAGGTTCCCGAAACTGATCTGGTGACCAAGGGCGTAGCTGTCGATCTATTCAAGGTGGCCAATCAAGTTGGCACGTAGTGCGAAGCCGCCGAATATGAAAATTTGGCCGGGGAGGAAAGTCTCCCCCGAAACAGAGTCACTGTAGATGATCGATCGAGCCATCGAACCTTCTGTCGACAGCAGAGTGGAACTCTCAATGAAAGCACCAATGTCGGTGTCAAAACCGGCCGATCTCGGGTAGGGGGTCCCGAACTGTGCGTCTGAGGATTGAATGTAACATGAGATAGGGGACACGATGTTTACCCAGGTTCGGGCCCTCTTAATGGAGATAATACCCTACTTCATGCTTGATTGACTTTGATGAGTATAGGGGTTACAAGAGTTGAACTACCTCGAGATCGTAATGGCTAAACCCTAGATGTCTAGCATGTATGATTATGCGTCGGTCCTAAACAAACGGTTTTTACCCCTTTCCGCAACGGCATTTGGAACCGTCGCCAAGTGGGTGTGGGCGATAGGGGGGTCCTTCCCACACGACCCAGAAACCGTTGGGAATATGCCCTCCTGGCACACACGCTCGACAAAATGAGGTCGTGTGCGATGGGCGAGCACTCAAATACAGAAATATGTACAGTAGTGCTCAAAATATACAATTATACAGGCAAAATCATTTCTGGTCGTAAGTACATCCCACACAGTCAGTCACCACTAAACGTTTCCGTTCGTATATACATCCCACACAGTCACTACAAGGAGAACGTTTGCGCAAGGTGGCGTAACGCAAATAGTTTTGAAGAGAATGTCGTGTGTGATTGTTCATTGATCCAACACGGTTTATTCCTAGAAACTGTGTGCGTTGCCTTAGGTCATCACCCACGGTGTTTTCTCATTAACCGTTTGCAATAGGAAAACCCAATTAGCAAGCTAATTGGCCAATTAGCGGGCTAATTGGCCTATTATTAATAATCCATTTACTAATCTAATTGACATTCATATTAAGCACATAATATATTCCATTTCCATATTAAGGAAGTAGGATTTCATAATTGAAATACATCGGAGTACAACATGATATAGTTTCAGCACTCAGCTACCCCATTACACAACTGCACCAGCAGCAAGTTTCACATGCAACATCTAGAACCTTTCGAAATTAGCATCATAGACGGTACATAGAGAGATGCATCTCATCTAGAAAACTGTTGAAGCGGAAGGCGAATATTGAGACTTCATTCATGTTGAAGGTCTTTGCAACTTTAGGCCAGTGCCTGTGGATGATTGACCGTCCATCCTTCGACCTCTTCAGGAACACTTCAATATTGAACCGTGGGTGTTGTATGAAAACTTTCCTCACCTCCTGACCACAGAGGTGGTTTGAGAGGTAATCATCAGTGAATTCTAAAAACAAGGATGTGCATAAATATCTTCTCTATATTGGAAACGGGGCAAAGGAATACAAAAAGGCAAGGTATAATAGTTAGTACCAACTTGTAAACCTCAGTGCTTCCCATTGTTTCCCTACAACACATATAAGGTAGTTAGTCATCAGGTTAAGTAAGGGTTCGCATGCTATTAGTAAAATATGTTGATGATAAATAAGCACATTGCAGATTCATCAGATTAATTCAAGCCACATGGAAAACCCATTTATCCAAACCAAGCATGATTAGGAACTAGGAAATATAGCACTTGTATATGTTTCTCATGTATTAAGTGCATCCAAATTCGATTTATTCCTCACATGGTATACAATAACAGAATGCAGCCACAGCAATTGAACATCGCATTGCAGAATTGATCCAAGCAGTTAACTAAACAACACAACAAATGAACCAAACGTTAACTGAGCACCACATTGCACAATATAACATACTCCTAATAGAAGATCAGACATTTAACCAAACCAAGCATGCTAAACAACTTGGAAATATGGCAATTGTATTTTTCTCATGTATTTAGTACAGCCAAATTCGATTTATTCCTCGCATGGTATACATTAAGAGAATGCAGCCACAGCAATTGAACATCGCATTGCAGAATTGAACCAAGCAGTTAACTAAACACCACAACAAATGAACCAAACGTTAACTGAGCACCACATTGCACAATATAACATACTCCTAATAGAAGATCAGACAGTTAACCAAACCAAGCATGCTTAACAACTTGGAAATATAGCAATTATATTTGTTTCTCATGTATTTAGTACAGCGAAATTCGATTTATTCCTCACATGGTATACAATAACAGAATGCAGCCACAACAATTGAACATCGCATTGCAGAATTGAACCAAGCAGATAACTAAACACCACAACAAGTGAACCAAGCCACAACAAATGAACCAAGCATTTAAGTAAACACCAATTGAACAATATAACATACTCCTAATAGAAGATCAGACAGTTAACTGAACCAAGCATGCTTAACAACTTGGAAATATTGCACCCTGAAGAATTGAACATCACATTTGCAGAATTGAACCAAGCAGTTAATTGAACACCACATTGCACGACATATAGAACATATACACTATAGCAGAAGATTGCATGGTGAAAGTAGATAGCACAATTCAGTAGAATTTGTTAAGGAAAGGCAGTAGCTAGCAAACTGAACATGGGTCCTTATAGTGAGCTAATAAGACAAGCTACTCCTCATTGTCAGAGATATCGATGACGATTGGATCCTTGGACATGGAAGAGGGCGAGGCCTCCGCATCGTGGGTGCCCTCGTTGTAGTGGTGAGTTGCCTGAGCTGCTCCGGGCACCAACCTGCTAGGTCTCGAGATGAGGTAAGCACGTGCACGCTGAGAAAACACCTCGTAGTCTTCGTCGAAGGCACCGATGGTGGCCTCGAGAAAATGCCACGAACTGTCGTTTAAAGCAGCCAACCTCATCGCGGCGTCGGCGCGCGAGGCGTCAACGGTGGCCTCGACGGCGAGGTGCTCCTCCAAGATCTAGGGGTCAGCACGAATGGCAGCCATCGCGACCTGATCCGCGCGTGCGGCCACGATTTGCTTCTCCGCTGCCAAATGCTCCTTGAGGTCCTGGCTATACTGCGTGCACCATGGCTTAGGCCGGCGCTTATTTGGTGGAGGGGTCGGTAATTTGGGTGGAAGGTGTCGTGCTCGCGCCGGCGGTCGGGGCATGTGGGAGGTGGAAGGAGGAGGAGGATGGGGGTCGGGTGTGGATTACCTGCCTGGATAGGCGAGGCCGAGGAGCATGAAGGAGGGTCGCCGGCGAGGAGGCGGCGGCGCTGCAAGCAAGGAGTGAAGGTTTCAACTTGGAAAGGAAGGCGGAAAGGGGGGAAATGTGGCTTTTGGTAAGGGGGAGGGGCGGGGAGGTAGATATTTCCGCGGAAGCCGAAAATTTGGAATCGCTTCAGACAAAAAACTGGCGCGCAAAGTGTCATCAGACACGCTCCCTTATTCAGACACGGTACGAAGATATTTTGTGCTGCATCTCACACAGTTGGTTATAATAAACTGTGTGGGATGTACTTGATTTTTCGTCTTGATTTGAATTACATAATGGGGTCACGGCGGCCATGGACGTTGTTTGAATTGCTAGACCTTTTATCTGTAGCGATCATAAAAGAATTGGAATTATTCAGGGTTCGTTTGGACATTTTTATGCATTAAGTGAGTTTTCAATGCATTTATGTGCACAATTCAAATTTGAACTACATGCACATGCTCTAGTGCATATAAATTGGTTGAAAATCAAATCTTTGTCCTTGGGTGCATGCTTAGGTCCCATGCCAGAAATGGGAATGAATGTCAAACACCAGGGCACCGTTGATTGCCGGCAAAACATTGAGATGCCTGGTATTTTAATTCTATTAAATCCAAAACTCGTCTGAAATTCATGAAACTTGGCATGCTATCATGGAGCGGCATCAACATGCCGTGGTACAAATTTTGTCTGTGGCAGGTTTGGGTATATGCTTCTCACAAACCGGAGCTTCTCACAACAAGCATGATGGTTTTCGGTAGGGAACGTCCCACCTTTGGGGAAGAAATGATATCCAATGCCTCTTATGGCTTTCAAGGTTTTTTCTCGTGTCAACATAGAACAACAGGAGTGTTGTGTGAATTTTTGTGATTTTTCGGGGTTCGTTTGGACATTTTTATGCATTAACTGAGTTTTGAATGCATTTATGTGCATAATTTAAATTTGAACTACATGTGCATGCTCCAGTGCATATAAATTGGTTGAAAAATCAAATCTTTGTCCTTGGGTGCATGCTTAGGTCCCATGCAAAAATGGGAATGAATTTCAAACACCAGGGCATCGTTGATTGCCGGCAAAACATTGAGATGCCTGGTTTTTTAATTCTATTAAATCCAAAACTCGCCTAAAATTCATGAAACTTGGCATGCTATCATGGAGCGGCATCAACATGCCGTGGTACAAATTTTGTCCCATTTGAGGCAGGTGTGGATATATGCTTCTCACAAACCGGAGCGTCTCACAACAATCATGATGGTTTTCGGTAGGGAACGTCCCACCTTTGGGGACGAAACGATATCCATTGCCTCTTATTGCTTTCAAGTTTTTTTTCTCGTGCCAACATAGAACAACAGGAGTGTTGTGTGAATTTTTGTGATTTTTTGGGGTTCGTTTGGACATTTTTATGCATTAACTGAGTTTTCAATGCATTTATGTGCATAATTCAAATTTGAACTACATGCGCATGCTCCAGTGCATATAAATTGGTTGACAAATCAAATATGTGTCGTTGGGTGCATGCTTAGGTCCCATGCAAGAAATAGGAATGAATTTCAAACACCAGGGCACAGTTGATTGCTGGCAAAACATTGAGATGCCTGGATTTTAAATTCTAGTAAATCCAAAACTCATCTGAAATTCATGAAACTTGGCATGCTATAATGGAGCAGCATCAACATGTTGTGGTATAAATTTTGTCCCACTTGGGGCAGGTTTGGGTATATGCTTCTCACAAACCGGAGCTTCTCACAACAAGCATGATGGTTTTCGGTAGGGAACGTCCCACCTTTGGGGACGAAGCAATATCCATTGCCTCTTATTGCTTTCAAGTTTTTTTCTCGTGCCAACGTAGAACAACAGGAGTGTTGTGTGAATTTTTGTGATTTTTCGAGGTTCGTTTGGAAATTTTTATGCATTAACTGAGTTTTCAATGCATATATGTGCATAATCCAAATTTGAACTACATGTGCATGCTCCGGTGCATATAAATTGGTTGAAAAATCAAATATGTGTCCTTGGGTGCATGCTTAAGTCCGATGCAAGAAATGAGAATGAATTTCAAACACCAGGGCACCATTGATTGCCGGCAAAACATTGAGATGCCTGGTTTTTAAATTCTAGTAAATCCAAAACTCGTCTGAAATTCATGAAACTTGGCATCCTATCATGGAGCGGGATCAACATGTCGTGGTACAAATTTTGTCCCATTTGGGGAAGGTTTGGGTATATGCTTCTCACAAACCAGAGCTTCTCACAACAAGCATGATGGTTTTCGATAGGGAACGTCCCACCTTTGGGGACGAAACGATATCCATTGCCTCTTATTGCTTTCAAGTTTTTTTCTCGTGCCAACATAGAACAACAGGAGTGTTATGTGAATTTTTGTGATATTTCGGGGTTCGGTTCGACATTTTTATGCATAACTGAGTTTTCAATGCATTTATGTGCATAATCCAAATTTGAACTACATGTGCATGCTCCAGTGCACATAAATTGGTTAAAAATCAAATATGTGTCCTTGGGTGCATGCTTAGGTCCCATGCAAGAAATGGGAATGAATTTCAAACATCGGGGCAACGTTGATTGCCGGCAAAACATTGAGATGCCTGGTTTTTAAATTCTACTAAATCCAAAACTCGTCCAAACTTGGTATGCTAACATGCCGCGGTACAAATTTTGTCCCATTTGGGGCAGGTTTGGGTATATGCTTCTCACAAACCGGAGCTTCTCACAACAAGCATGATGGTTTTCGGCAGGGAACGTCCCACCTTTGGGGACGAAACGATATCCATTGCCTCTTATTGCTTTCATGTTTTTTTCTCGTGCCAACATAGAACAACAGGAGTGTTGTGTGAATTTTTGTGATTTTTCGGGGTTCGTTTGTACATTTTTATGCATTAACTGAGTTTTCAATGCATTTATGTGCATAATCCAAACTTGAACTACATGCGCATGCTCCAGTGCATATAAATTGGTTGAAAAATCAAATATGTGTCCTTGGGTGCATGCTTAGGTCCCATGCAAGAAATGGGAATGAATTTCAAAACCAGGGCACCCTTGATTGCCGGCAAAACATTGAATGCCTGGTTTTTAAATTCTAGTAAAGCCAAAACTCGTCTGAAATTCATGAAACTTGGCATGCTATCATGGAGCGGCATCAACATGTCGTGGTACAAATTTTGTCCCATTTGGGGCTGGTTTGGGTAAATGCTTCTCACAAACCGGAGCTTCTCACAACAAGCATGATGGTTTTCGGTAGGGAACGTCCCACCTTTGGGGACGAAACGATATCCATTGCCTCTTATTGCTTTCAAGTTTTTTTCTCGTGCCAACATAGAACAACAGGAGTGTTGTGTGAATTTTTGTGATTTTTTTGGGTTCGTTTGTACATTTTTATGCATTAACTGAGTTTTCAATGCATTTATGTGCATAATCCAAACTTGAACTACATGCGCATGCTCCAGTGCATATAAATTGGTTGAAAAATCAAATATGTGTCCTTGGGTGCATGCTTAGTTCCCATGCAAGAAATGGGAATGAATTTCAAAACCAGGGCACCGTTGATTGCCGGCAAAACATTGAGATGCCTGGTTTGTTAATTCTAGTAAATCCAAAACTCGTCTGAAATTCATGAAACTTGGCATGCTATCATGGAGCGGCATCAACATGTCGTGGTACAAATTTCGTCCCATTTGGGGCAGGTTCGGGTATATGCTTCTCACAAAACCGGAGCTTCTCACAACAAGCATGATGGCTTTCGGTAGGAAACGCCCCACCTTTGGGGACGAAACAATATCCATTGCCTCTTATTGCCTTCAAGTTTTTTTTCAAGTGTCAACATAGAACAATAGGAGTGTTGTGTGAATTTTTGTGATTTTTCGGGGTTCGTTTGGACATTTTTATGCATTAACCGAGTTTTCAATGCATTTATGTGCACAATCCAAATTTGAACTACATGCGCATGCTCCAGTGCATATAAATTGGTTGATTAATCAAATTTGTTTCCATGGGTGCATGCTTAGGTACCATGCAAGAAATGGGAATGAATTACAAACACCAGGGCACCGTTGATTGCCGGCAAAACATTGAAATGCCTGGTTTTTTAATTCTAGTAAATCCAAAACTCGTCTGAAATTCATGAAACTTGGCATGCTATCATGGAGCGGCATCAACATTCCGTGGTACAAATTTTGTACCATTTGGGGCTGGTTTGGGTATATGCTTCTCACAAACCGGAGCTTCTCACAACAAGCATGATGGTTTTCGGTAGGGAACATCCCACCTTTGGGGACAAAACGATATCCATTGACTCTTATTGCTTTCAAGTTTTTTCTCGTGCCAACATAGAACAACAGGAGTGTTGTGTGAATTTTTGTGATTTTTCAGGGTTCGTTTGGACATTTTTAGGCATTAACTGAGTTTTCAATGCATTTATGTGCATAATCCAAATTTGAACTACATGCGCATGCTCCAGTGCATATAAATTGGTTGAAAAATCAATTTTGTTTCCTTGGGTGCATGCTTAGGTCCCATGCAAGAAATGGGAATGAATTTCAAACATCAGGGCACCGCCGTTGATTGCCGGCAAAACATTGAGATGCCTGGTTTTTAAATTCTAGTAAATCCAAAACTCGTCTGAAATTCATGAAACTTGGCATCCTATCATGGAGCGGCATCAACATGTCGTGGCACAAATGTTGTCCCATTTGGGGCAGGTTTGGGTATATGCTTCTCACAAACCAGAGCTTCTCACAACAAGCATGATGGTTTTCGGTAGGGAACGTCCCACCTTTGGGGACGAAACGATATCCATTGCCTCTTATTGCTTTCATGTTTTTTCTCGTGCCAACATAGAACAACAGGAGTGTTGTGTGAATTTTTGTGATATTTCGGGGTTCGTTTGGACATTTTTATGCATTAACAGAGTTTTCAATGCATTTATGTGCACAATCCAAATTTGAACTACATGCGCATGCTCCAGTGCATATAAATTGGTTGAAAAATCAAATATGTGTCCTTGGTTGCACGCTTAGGTCCCATGCAAGAAATGGGAATGAATTTCAAACATCAGGGCACCGTTGATTGCCGGCAAAACATTGAGATGCCTGGTTTTTAAATTCTACTAAATCCAAAACTCGTCCAAACTTGGCCTTCTATCATGGAGCGGCATCAACATGCCGCGGTACAAATTTTGTCCCATTTGGGGCAGGTTTGGGTATATGCTTCTCACAAACCGGAGTTTCTCACAACAAGCATGATGGTTTTGGCAGGGAACATCCCACCTTTGGGGACGAAACGATATCCATTGCCTATTATTGCTTTCAAGTTTTTTTCTCGTGCCAACATAGAACAACAGGAGTGTTGTGTGAATTTTTGTGATTTTTCGGGGTTCGTTTGTACATTTTTATGCATTAACTGAGTTTTCAATGCATTTATGTGCATAATCCAAACTTGAACTACATGCGCATGATCCAGTGCATATAAATTGGTTGAAAAAACAAATATGTGTCCTTGGGTGCATGCTTAGGTCCCATGCAAGAAATGGGAATGAATTTCAAAACCAGGGCACCGTTGATTGCCGGCAAAACATTGAATGCCTGGTTTTTAAATTCTAGTAAATCCAAAACTCGTCTGAAATTCATGAAACTTGGCATGCTATCATGGAGCGGCATCAACATGTCGTGGTACAAATTTTGTCCCATTTGGGGCCGGTTTGGGTAAATGCTTCTCACAAACCGGAGCTTCTCACAACAAGCATGACGGTTTTCGATAGGGAACGTCCCACCTTTGGGGACGAAACGATATCAATTGCCTCTTATTGCTTTCAAGTTTTTTTCTCATGCCAACATAGAACAACAGGAGTGTTGTGTGAATTTTTGTGATTTTTTTGGGGTTCGTTTAAACATTTTTATGCATTAACTGAGTTTTCAATGCATTTATGTGCATAATCCAAACTTGAACTATATGCGCATGCTCCAGTGCATATAAATTGGTTGAAAAATCAAATATGTGTCCTTGGGTGCATTCTTAGGTCCCATGCAAGAAATGGGAATGGATTTCAAAACCAGGGCACCGTTGATTGCCGGCAAAACATTGAGATGCCTGGTTTTTAAATTCTAGTAAATCCAAAACTCGTCTGAAATTCATGAAACTTGGCATGCTATCATGGAGCGGCATTAACATGTCGTGGTACAAATTTCGTCCCATTTGGGGCAGGTTTGGGTCTATGCTTCTCACAAACCGGAGCTTCTCACAACAAGCATGATGGTTTTCGGTAGGAAACGTCCCACCTTTGGGGACGAAACAATATCCATTGCCTCTTATTGCTTTCAAGTTTCTTTCTCGTGCCAACATAGAACAACAGGAGTGTTGTGTGAATTTTTGTGATTTTTCGGGGTTCGTTTGTACATTTTTATGCATTAACTGAGTTTTCAATGCATTAATGTGCACAATTCAAATTTGAACTACATGCGCATGCTCCAGTGCATATAAATAGGTTGAAAAATGTAATCTGTGTCCTTGGGTGCATGCTTAGGTCCCATGCAAGAAATGGGAATGAATTTCAAACACCAGGGCACCGTTGATTGCCGGCAAAACATTGAGATGCCTGGTTTTTAAATTTTAGTAAATCCAAAAGTCGTCTGAAATTCATGAAACTTGGCATGCTATCATGGAGCGGCATCAACATGCCGTGGTACAAATTTTGTACCATTTGGGGCTGGTTCGGGTATATGCTTCTCACAAACCGGAGCTTCTCACAACAAGCATGATGGTTTTCGGTAGGGAACATCCCACCTTTGGGGACGAAACGATATCCATTGACTCTTATTGCTTTCAAGTTTTTTCTCGTGCCAACGTAGAACAACAGGAGTGTTGTGTGAATTTTTGTGATTTTTCAGGGTTCGTTTGGACATTTTTATGCATTAACTGAGTTTTCAATGCATTTATGTGCATAATCCAAATTTGAACTACATGCGCATGCTCCAGTGCATATAAATGGGTTGAAAAATCAAATATGTGTCCTTGGTTGCATGCTTAGGTCCCATGCAAGAAATGGGAATGAATTTCAAACACCAGGGCACCGTTCATTGCCGGCAAAACATTGAGATGCCTGGTTTTTAAATTCTAGTAAATCCAAAATTCGTCTGAAATTCATGAAACTTGGCATGCTATCATGGAGCGATATCAACATGCCGTGGTACAAGTTTTGTCCCATTTGGGGCAGGTTTGGGTATGTGCTTCTCACAAACCGGAGCTTCTCACAACAAGCATGCTGGTTTTCGGTAGGGGACGTCCCACCTTTGGGGACGAAACAATATCCATTGCCTCTTATTGCCTTCAAGTTTTTTTTCAAGTGTCAACATAGAACAATAGGAGTGTTGTGTGATTTTTCGGGGTTCGTTTGGACATTCTTATGCATTAACTGGGTTTTCAATGCATTAATGTGCATAATTCAAATTTGAACTACATGTGCATGCTCCAGTGCATATAAATTGGTTGAAAAATGTAATCTGTGTCCTTGGGTGCATGCTTAGGTCCCATGCAAGAAATGGGAATGAATTTCAAACATCAGGGCACCGCCGTTGATTGCCGGCAAAACATTGAGATGCATGGTTTTTAAATTCTAGTAAATCCAAAACTCGTCTGAAATTCATGAAACTTGGCATGCTATCATGGAGCGGCATCAACATGTCGTGGTACAAATTTCGTCCCATTTGGGGCAGGTTTGGGTATATGCTTCTCACAAACCGGAGCTTCTCACAACAAGCATGATGGTTTTCGGTAGGAAACGTCCCACCTTTGGGGACGAAACAATATCCATTGCCTCTTATTGCTTTCAAGTTTCTTTCTCGTGCCAACATAGAACAATAGGAGTGTTGTGTGAATTTTTGTGACTTTTCGGGGTTCGTTTGGACATTTTTATGCATTAACTGAGTTTTCAATGCATTTATGTGCAGAATCCAAATTTGAACTACATGCGCATGCTCCAGTGCGTATAAATTGGTTGAAAAATCAAATTTGTTTCCTTGGGTGCATGCTTAGGTCTCATGCAAGAAATGGGAATGAATTTCAAACACCAGGGCACCGTTGATTGCCGGCAAAACATTGAGATGCCTGGTTTTTAAATTCTAGTAAATCGAAAAGTCGTCTGAAATTCATGAAACTTGGCATGCTATCATGGAGCGGCATCAATATGCCGTGGTACAAATTTTGTACCATTTGGGGCTGGTTTGGGTATATGCTTCTCACAAACCGGAGCTTCTCACAACAAGCATGATGGTTTTCGGTAGGGAACATCCCACCTTTGGGGACGAAACGATATCCATTGACTCTTATTGCTTTCAAGTTTTTTCTCGTGCCAACATAGAACAACAGGAGTGTAGTGTGAATTTTTGTGATTTTTCAGGGTTCGTTTGGACATTTTTATGCATTAACTGAGTTTTCAATGCATTTATGTGCATAATCCAAATTTGAACTACATGCGCATGCTCCAGTGCATATAAATTGGTTGAAAAATCAAATATGTGTCCTTGGTTGCATGCTTAGGTCCCATGCAAGAAATGGGAATGAATTTCAAACACCAGGGCACCGTTCATTGCCGGCTAAACATTGAGATGCCTGGTTTTTAAATTCTAGTAAATCCAAAATTCATCTGAAATTCATGAAACTTGGCATGCTATCATGGAGCGGTATCAACATGCCGTGGTACAAGTTTTGTCCCATTTGGGGCAGGTTTGGGTATATGCTTCTCACAAACCGGAGCTTCTCACAACAAGCATGATGGTTTTCGGTAGGGGACGTCCCACCTTTGGGGACGAAACAATATCCATTGCCTCTTATTGCCTTCAAGTTTTTTTTCAAGTGTCAACATAGAACAACAGGAGTGTTGTGTGATTTTTTGTGATTTTTCGGGGTTCGTTTGGACATTCTTATGCATTAACTGGGTTTTCAATGCATTAATGTGCATAGTTCAAATTTGAACTACATGTGCATGCTCCAGTGCATATAAATTGGTTGAAAAATGTAATATGTGTCCTTGGGTGCATGCTTAGGTCCCATGCAAGAAATGGGAATGAATTTCAAACATCAGGGCACCGCCGTTGATTGCCGGCAAAACATTGAGATGCCTGGTTTTTAAATTCTAGTAAATCCAAAACTCGTCTCAAATTCATGAAACTTGGCATGCTATCATGGAGCGGCATCAACATGTCGTGGTACAAATTTCGTCCCATTTGGGGCAGGTTTGGGTATATGCTTCTCACAAACCGGAGCTTCTCACAACAAGCATGATGGTTTTCGGTAGGAAACGTCCCACCTTTGGGGACGAAACAATATCCATTGCCTCTTATTGCTTTCAAGTTTCTTTCTCGTGCCAACATAGAACAACAGGAGTGTTGTGTGAATTTTTGTGATTTTTCGGGGTTCGTTTGGACATTTTTATGCATTAACTGAGTTTTCAATGCATTTATGTGCACAATCCAAATTTGAACTACATGCGCATGCTCCAGTGCATATAAATTGGTTGAAAAATCAAATTTGTTTCCTTGGGTGCATGCTTAGGTCCCATGCAAGAAATGGGAATGAATTTCAAACACCAGGGCACCGTTGATTGCCGGCAAAACATTGAGATGCCTGGTTTTTAAATTCTAGTAAATCCAAAAGTCGTCTGAAATTCATGAAACTTGGCATGCTATCATGGAGCGGCATCAACATGCCGTGGTACAAATTTTGTACCATTTGGGGCTGGTTTGGGTATATGCTTCTCACAAACCGGAGCTTCTCACAACAAGCATGATGGTTTTCGGTAGGGAACATCCCACCTTTGGGGACGAAACGATATCCATTGACTCTTATTGCTTTCAAGTTTTTTCTCGTGCCAACATAGAACAACAGGAGTGTTGTGTGAATTTTTGTGATTTTTCAGGGTTCGTTTGGACAATTTTATGCATTAACTGAGTTTGCAATGCATTTATGTGCATAATCCAAATTTGAACTACATGCGCATGCTCCAGTGCATATAAATTGGTTGAAAAATCAAATGTGTGTCCTTGGTTGCATGCTTAGGTCCCATGCAAGAAATGGGAATGAATTTCAAACACCAGGGCACCGTTCATTGCCGGCAAAACATTGAGATGCCTGGTTTTTAAATTCTAGTAAATCCAAAATTCGTCTGAAATTCATGAAACTTGGCATGCTATCATGGAGCGGTATCAACATGCCGTGGTACAAGTTTTGTCCCATTTGGGGCAGGTTTGGGTATATGCTTCTCACAAACCGGGGCTTCTCACAACAAGCATGATGGTTTTCGGTAGGGGACGTCCCACCTTGGGGGACGAAACAATATCCATTGCCTCTTATTGCCTTCAAGTTTTTTTTCAAGTGTCAACATAGAACAACAGGAGTGTTGTGTGATTTTTTGTGATTTTTCGGGGTTCGTTTGGACATTCTTATGCATTAACTGGGTTTTCAATGCATTAATGTGCATAATTCAAATTTGAACTACATGTGCATGCTCCAGTGCATATAAATTGGTTGAAAAATGTAATCTGTGTCCTTGGGTGCATGCTTAGGTCCCATGCAAGAAATGGGAATGAATTTCAAACATCAGGGCACCGCCGTTGATTGCCGGCAAAACATTGAGATGCCTGGTTTTTAAATTCTAGTAAATCCAAAACTCGTCTGAAATTCATGAAACTTGGCATGCTGTCATGGAGCGGCATCAACATGTCGTGGTACAAATTTCGTCCCATTTGGGGCAGGTTTGGGTATATGCTTCTCACAAACCGGAGCTTCTCACAACAAGCATGATGGTTTTCGGTAGGAAACGTCCCACCTTTGGGGACGAAACAATATCCATTGCCTCTTATTGCTTTCAAGTTTCTTTCTCATGCCAACATAGAACAACAGGAGTGTTGTGTGAATTTTTGTGATTTTTCGGGGTTCGTTTGGACATTTTTATGCATTAACTGAGTTTTCAATGCATTTATGTGCACAATCGAAATTTCAACTACATGCGCATGCTCCAGTGCATATAAATTGGATGAAAAATCAAATTTGTTTCCTTGGGTGCATGCTTAGGTCCCATGCAAGAAATGGGAATGAATTTCAAACACCACGGCACCGTTGATTGCCGGCAAAACATTGAGATGCCTGGTTTTTAAATTCTAGTACATCCAAAAGTCGTCTGAAATTCATGAAACTTGGCATGCTATCATGGAGCGGCATCAACATGCCGTGGTACAAATTTTGTACCATTTGGGGCTGGTTTGGGTATATGCTTCTCACAAACCGGAGCTTCTCACAACAAGCATGATGGTTTTCGGTAGGGAACATCCCACCTTTGGGGACGAAACGATATCCATTGACTCTTATTGCTTTCAAGTTTTTTCTCGTGCCAACATAGAACAACAGGAGTGTTGTGTGAATTTTTGTGATTTTTCAGGGTTCGTTTGGACATTTTTATGCATTAACTGAGTTTTCAATGCATTTATGTGCATAATCCAAATTTGAACTACATGCGCATGCTCTAGTGCATATAAATTGGTTGAAAAATCAAATATGTGTCCTTGGTTGCATGCTTAGGTCCCATGCAAGAAATGGGAATGAATTTCAAACACCAGGGCACCGTTCATTGCCGGCAAAACATTGAGATGCCTGGTTTTTAAATTCTAGTAAATCCAAAATTCGTCTGAAATTCATGAAACTTGGCATGCTATCATGGAGCGGTATCAACATGCCGTGGTACAAGTTTTGTCCCATTTGGGGCAGGTTTGGGTATATGCTTCTCACAAACCGGAGCTTCTCACAACAAGCATGATGGTTTTCGGTAGGGGAGGTCCCACCTTTGGGGACGAAACAATATCCATTGCCTCTTATTGCCTTCAAGTTTTTTTTCAAGTGTCAACATAGAACAATCGGAGTGTTGTGTGATTTTTTGTGATTTTTCGGGGTTCGTTTGGACATTCTTATGCATTAATTGGGTTTTCAATGCATTAATGTGCATAATTCAAATTTGAACTACATGTGCATGCTCCAGTGCATATAAATTGGTTGAAAAATGTAATCTGTGTCCTTGGGTGCATGCTTAGGTCCCATGCAAGAAATGGGAATGAATTTCAAACACCAGGGCACCGCCGTTGATTGCCGGCAAAACATTGAGATGCCTGGTTTTTAAATTCTAGTAAATCCAAAACTCGTCTCAAATTCATGAAACTTGGCATGCTATCATGGAGCGGCATCAACATGTCGTGGTACAAATTTCGTCCCATTTGGGGCAGGTTTGGGTATATGCTTCTCACAAACCGGAGCTTCTCACAACAAGCATGATGGTTTTCGGTAGGAAACATCCCACCTTTGGGGACGAAACAATATCCATTGCCTCTTATTGCTTTCAAGTTTCTTTCTCGTGCCAACATAGAACAACAGGAGTGTTGTGTGAATTTTTGTGATTTTTCGGGGTTCGTTTGGACATTTTTATGCATTAACTGAGTTTTCAATGCATTTATGTGCACAATCCAAATTTGAACTACATGCGCATGCTCCAGTGTATATAAATTGGTTGAAAAATCAAATTTGTTTCCTTGGGTGCATGCTTAGGTCCCATGCAAGAAATGGGAATGAATTTCAAACACCAGGGCACCGTTGATTGCCGGCAAAACATTGAGATGCCTGGTTTTTAAATTCTAGTAAATCCAAAACTCGTCTGAAATTCATGAAACTTGGCATGCTGTCATGGAGCGGCATCAACATGCCGTGGTACAAATTTTGTACCATTTGGGGCTGGTTTGGGTATATGCTTCTCACAAACCGAAGCTTCTCACAACAAGCATGATGGTTTTCGGTAGGGAACATCCCACCTTTGGGGACGAAACGATATCCATTGACTCTTATTGCTTTCAAGTTTTTTCTCGTGCCAACATAGAACAACAGGAGTGTTGTGTGAATTTTTGTGATTTTTCAGGGTTCGTTTGGACATTTTTATGCATTAACTGAGTTTTCAATGCATTTATGTGCATAATCCAAATTTGAACTACATGCGCATGCTCAAGTGCATATAAATTCGTTGAAAAATCAAATATGTGTCCTTGGTTGCATGCTTAGGTCCCATGCAAGAAATGGGAATGAATTTCAAACACCAGGGCACCGTTGATTGCCGGCAAAACATTGAGATGCCTGGTTTTTAAATTCTAGTAAATCCAAAATTCGTCTGAAATTCAAGAAACTTGGCATGCTATCATGGAGCGGTATCAACATGCCGTGGTACAAGTTTTGTCCCATTTGGGGCAGGTTTGGGTATATGCTTCTCACAAACCGGAGCTTCTCACAACAAGCATGATGGTTTTCGGTAGGGGACGTCCCACCTTTGGGGACGAAACAATATCCATTGCCTCTTATTGCCTTCAAGTTTTTTTTCTCGTGTCGACATAGAACAACAGGAGTGTTGTGTGATTTTTTGTGATTTTTCGGGGTTCGTTTGGACATTCTTATGCATTAACTGGGTTTTCAATGCATTAATGTGCATAATTCAAATTTGAACTACATGTGCATGCTCCAGTGCATATAAATTTGTTGAAAAATGTAATCTGTGTCCTTGGGTGCATGCTTAGGTCCCATGCAAGAAATGGGAATGAATTTCAAACACCAGGGCACCGCCGTTGATTGCCGGCAAAACATTGAGATGCCTGGTTTTTAAATTCTAGTAAATCCAAAACTCGTCTGAAATTCATGAAACTTGGCATGCTATCATGGAGCGGCATCAACATGTCGTGGTACAAATTTCGTCCCATTTGGGGCAGGTTTGGGTATATGCTTCTCACAAACCGGAGCTTCTCACAACAAGCATGATGGTTTTCGGTAGGAAACGTCCCACCTTTGGGGACGAAACAATATCCATTGCCTCTTATTGCTTTCAAGTTTCTTTCTCGTGCCAACATAGAACAACAGGAGTGTTGTGTGAATTTTTGTGATTTTTCGGGGTTCGTTTGGACATTTTTATGCATTAACTGAGTTTTCAATGCATTTATGTGCACAATCCAAATTTGAACTACATGCGCATGCTCCAGTGCATATAAATTGGTTGAAAAATCAAATTTGTTTCCTTGGGTGCATGCTTAGGTCCCATGCAAGAAATGGGAATGAATTTCAAACACCAGGGCACCGTTGATTGCCGGCAAAACATTGAGATGCCTGGTTTTTAAATTCTACTAAATCCAAAACTCATCTTAAATTCATGAAACTTGGCATGCTATCATGGAGCGGCATCAACATGCCGTGGTACAAATTTTGTCCCATTTGGGGCAGGTTTGGGTTTATGCTTCTCATAAACCGGAGCTTCTCACAACAAGCATCATGGTTTTCGGTAGGGAATGTCCCACCTTTGGGGACGAAACGATATCCATTGACTCTTATTGCTTTCAAGTTTTTTCTCGTGCCAACATAGAACAACAGGAGTGTTGTGTGAATTTTTGTGATTTTTCAGCGTTCATTTGGACATTTTTATGCATTAACTGAGTTTTCAATGCATTTATGTGCATAATCCAAATTTGAACTACATGCGCATGCTCCAGTGCATATAAATTGGTTGAAAAATCAAATATGTGTCCTTGGTTGCGTGCTTAGGTCCCATGCAAGAAATGGGAATGAATTTCAAACACCAGGGCACCGTTGATTGCCGGCAAAACATTGAGATGCCTGGTTTTTAAATTCTAGTAAATCCAAAATTCCTCTGAAATTCATGAAACTTGGCATGCTATCATGGAGCGGTATCAACATGCCGTGGTACAAATTTTGTCCCATTTGGAGCAGGTTTGGGTATATGCTTCTCACAAACCGGACCTTCTCACAACAAGCATGATGGTTTTCGGTAGGGGACGTCCCTCCTTTGGGGACGAAACAATATCCATTGCCTTCAAGTTTTTTTTCTCGTGTCAACATAGAACAACAGGAGTGTTGTGTGATTTTTTGTGATTTTTCGGGGTTCGTTTGGACATTCTTATGCATTAACTGGGTTTTCAATGCATTAATGTGCATAATTCAAATTTGAACTTCATGTGCATGCTCCAGTGCATATAAATTGGTTGAAAAATGTAATCTGTGTCCTTGGGTGCATGCTTAGGTCCCATGCAAGAAATGGGAATGAATTTCAAACACCAGGGCACCGCCGTTGATTGCCGGCAAAACATTGAGATGCCTGGTTTTTAAATTCTAGTAAATCCAAAACTCGTCTGAAATTCATGAAACTTGGCATGCTATCATGGAGCGGCATCAACATGTCGTGGTACAAATTTCGTCCCATTTGGGGCAGGTTTGGGTATATGCTTCTCACAAACCGGAGCTTCTCACAACAA
Source organism: Triticum aestivum (assembly GCF_018294505.1). Lineage (NCBI taxonomy): Eukaryota > Viridiplantae > Streptophyta > Magnoliopsida > Poales > Poaceae > Triticum > Triticum aestivum. Next base: position 96,710,282 of record NC_057799.1, read on the forward strand.
GCATGATGGTTTTCGGTAGGAAACGTCCCACCTTTGGGGACGAAACAATATCCATTGCCTCTTATTGCTTTCAAGTTTCTTTCTCGTGCCAACATAAACAACAGGAGTGTTGTGTGAATTTTTGTGATTTTTCGGGGTTCGTTTGGACATTTTTATGCATTAACTGAGTTTTCAATGCATTTATGTGCACAATCCAAATTTGAACTACATGCGCATGCTCCAGTGCATATAAATTGGTTGAAAAATCAAATTTGTTTCCTTGGGTGCATGCTTAGGTCCCATGCAAGAAATGGGAATGAATTTCAAACACCAGGGCACCGTTGATTGCCGGCAAAACATTGAGATGCCTGGTTTTTAAATTCTAGTAAATCCAAAACTCGTCTGAAATTCATGAAACTTGGCATGCTATCATGGAGCGGCATCAACATGCCGTGGTACAAGTTTTGTACCATTTGGGGCTGGTTTGGGTATATGCTTCTCACAAACCGGAGCTTCTCACAACAAGCATGATGGTTTTCGGTAGGGAACATCCCACCTTTGGGGACGAAACGATATCCATTGACTCTTATTGCTTTCAAGTTTTTTCTCGTGCCAACATAGAACAACAGGAGTGTTGTGTGAATTTTTGTGATTTTTCAGGGTTCGTTTGGACATTTTTATGCATTAACCGAGTTTTCAATGCATTCATGTGCATAATCCAAATTTGAACTACATGCGCATGCTCCAGTGCATATAAATTGGTTGAAAAATCAAATATGTGTCCTTGGTTGCGTGCTTAGGTCCCATGCAAGAAATGGGAATGAATTTCAAACAGCAGGGCACCGTTGATTGCCGGCAAAACATTGAGATGCCTGGTTTTTAAATTCTAGTAAATCCAAAATTCCTCTGAAATTCATGAAACATGGCATGCTATCATGGAGCGGTATCAACATGCCGTGGTACAAATTTTGTCCCATTTGGAGCAGGTTTGGGTATATGCTTCTCACAAACCGGAGCTTCTCACAACAAGCATGATGGTTTTCGGTAGGGGACGTCCCACCTTTTGGGACGAAACAATATCCATTGCCTCTTATTGCCTTCAAGTTTTTTTTCTCGTGTCAACATAGAACAACAGGAGTGTTGTGTGATTTTTTGTGATTTTTCGGGGTTCGTTTGGACATTCTTATGCATTAACTGGGTTTTTAATGCATTAATGTGCATAATTCAAATTTGAACTACATGTGCATGCTCCAGTGCATATAAATTGGTTGAAAAATGTAATCTGTGTCCTTGGGTGAATGCTTAGGTCCCATGCAAGAAATGGGAATGAATTTCAAACACCAGGGCACCGCCGTTGATTGCCGGCAAAACATTGAGATGCCTGGTTTTTAAATTCTAGTAAATCCAAAACTCGTCTGAAATTCATGAAACTTGGCATGCTGTCATGGAGCGGCATCAACATGTCGTGGTACAAATTTCGTCCCATTTGGGGCAGGTTTGGGTATATGCTTCTCACAAACCGGAGCCTCTCACAACAAGCATGATGGTTTTCGGTAGGAAACGTCCCACCTTTGGGGACGAAACAATATCCATTGCCTCTTATTGCTTTCAAGTTTCTTTCTCGTGCCAACATAGAACAACAGGAGTGTTGTGTGAATTTTTGTGATTTTTCGGGGTTCGTTTAGACAGTTTTATGCATTAACTGAGTTTTCAATGCATTTATGTGCAGAATCCAAATTTGAACTACATGCGCATGCTCCAGTGCATATAAATTGGTTGAAAAAATAAATTTGTTTCCTTGGGTGCATGCTTAGGTCCCATGCAAGAAATGGGAATGAATTTCAAACACCAGGGCACCGTTGATTGCCGGCAAAACAAACATTGAGATGCCTGGTTTTTAAATTCTAGTAAATCCAAAACTCATCTTAAATTCATGAAACTTGGCATGCTATCATGGAGCGGCATCAACATGCCGTGGTACAAATTTTGTCCCATTTGGGGCAGGTTTGGGTATATGCTTCTCATAAACCGGAGCTTCTCACAACAAGCATCATGGTTTTCGGTAGGGAATGTCCCACCTTTGGGGACGAAAGGATATCAATTGCCTCTTATTGCTTTCAAGTTTTTTTCTCGTGTCAACATAGAACAACATGAGTGTTGTGTGAATTTTTGTGATTTTTCAGGGTTCGTTTGGACATTTTTATGCATTAACTGAGTTTTCAATGCATTTATGTGCATAATTCAAATTTGAACTACATGCGCATGCTCCAGTGCATATAAATTGGATGAAAAATCAAATATGTGTCCTTGGGTGCATGCTTAGGTCCCATACAAGAAATGGGAATGAATTTCAAACACTAGGGCACCGTTGATTGCCGGCAAAACATTGAGATGCTTGGTTTTCAAATTCTAGTAAATCCAAAACTCATCTGAAATTCATGAAACTTGGCATGCTATCATGGAAGGGCACCCGACATGCTGTGGTATTTTTCGTGTCAATTTTGAGAGAAGGCGCACTCGAATAATGACAGCCAACAAAGGCATTTTGAAAAAATAGCAGCCACTTTAATATCTCAAACGTTTGTATAATTCAAACCGTGTGCGTTCGGTTAACCATTCATGTGACGCCACGTGTCTTGGTTTTAATGGCTATAGGAGGTGCCGTGTGGACAGCTGCTTGACTGAACGGGAGGCATGCGAGCGCAGTCCGGTGCGCAGGGTCACCGGGGAGCGTACAAGCTATTCAACGCAGGATATGTGCATCTCTTCAACGTAAACGGTTCAGATTACGGTACGCAAATTAAAGCCATACTTCGGCGCTAAGCCAAGAGACACTGCGATTTGTCAAAATATGCAGCTAAAAATCAATATCACTATCTATTTTTTGCAACTAAAATTCAGTAATTAAGCATAGATTTCATTCATACTAGAGATTAAGCAGTCGTTCTCACCGGGAAGCGAGACAGCCTTGGACCGCCGCCTGCCTCGCTCCCACTGGTCTATATTAATGGCGTCGCCGAGCGGCCGCACCCCCCCATCCTCGCCACACACACAATTCCTCTCTCTCTCCGCCCGCATCCTCGACGCCGCTCTGAGTCCTCAAAGCCGTCAGTGTACGAGGATGCCACCGAAGCGCCTCATCGGAGGGAGTGGCGACGCCGGGGCTGCTGAAGCACCGGAGCACGACGTGAATATGGAGACAGAGGTTCCCGTCCCCACCGACAAGGTGGAGAACGAGGCTGCCAACAAGCGGAGGCGGGTCGAGAAAGAACCGCAAGCGACTCCAGCAGGCCTAGACTTCATCAACAACCTCCCCGATGATATGTTGATAGTCATCATATCCCTCCTCCCAATCAGAAATCGGGCGAGGACAACTGCTGTTTCCCGGCGGTGACGCACGTTATGGCTCCGCACCCCTGTCGACCTCCTCCACGCCCACAAGCTCTGCCATGGCTATCGCCAAAGTTGGATGCGTTCTCCCAGATCCTCGCCAGTCACCATGGCCCAATCAAAGGCCTTATCGCGGGCAAGTTCCGTTCCAATGGCAGGGAGCGAGGCAAGCTTGACGAGTGGTTCCGATCCCGCGCCATAGATCAGCTCGAGAAGCAAAGTTATAATGATGGGCATATGAGCTTGCTGCCAACGTCCGCGCTCCGCTTCGCGCCCACGCTGCGCCTCACCAAGTTCATGAACTGCCATCCCCCCTTAATGACGCGCCCGCTCTTTTTCTACCACGACTGAAGCACCTCAAGCTCATCGTCGTCCGCATCCTAAAGGATGACATGGAGCGCCTGCTCCGCGGCTGTACTGCACTCGAGTTCCTTCGTCTTCAGGCGATGAATTGGTCGAGTACCTTGCACATCACCTCCAGGACTCTCCGCACTATTTATGTGTGTTGCTGGTGCTGCAACGAGAGATCACAAAAGGTGGACCACAATATGGTCATCCAGGACACACCTTCACTTGAGAGATTACTTGTAGTTGATCAACAAGGTCCAACAAGAATCAATGTCATTTCTGCGCCGAAACTGAAAGTGGTGGGCTACTCGTCTGTCAAATACTACAACTTTCAGGTACAACAGTCGCCTTATATACCTCTCCTTCTTGATATCAACGTTATTTCTAGTTTTGAAGATGTATGTTCGTCTGTCATCCAGCGAAGCTTCACCCAGACTCTGGGCATAGTGAAGGTCTTGGCACTAGAATCTGTCGTCCCCAACCTGGACCAAGTTTTCAGTTGCCTGAGATGCTTTCCGTGCCTGAAGAAGCTGTATATCGAGGTGATGTTCCTTTCCTGTTAAATGTTAACCATAAGGGAGTTCAAATTTTTGCACCTTTTCCCAAGTTTACAATGACTATGCACTACGATTTCCGAAGGAATTTTGGAGGATTTTAGGACATACACCCCCACCCCATATTGGTTGCTTCATTCATATGGTTACAATCGTCCATAAGCATTTCTCCTTTGGATTCATCTGTACCAGTTTTCTTAGGGAATTCTTCATCCAATCCAACCTCTTGTGAAGAAGGCTACATGTTTCTAGATTGTAATCAAATTAATGCCCATGTTAATCATGACAGATCGAAGATGGCACGTTGGTGCATTTTACAAATCCTGCAAACCAAATGGGCGTGTAGCAGTGTTCAAAACTGCATGTAGGCACTAACACGTTCTCTTCTTTTCCAGTGCATATTAGGCCCGGTGAAAGATGTTGATAACGACAATCACATCGAATGCCTGGATCTGCATCTCTCAAATATTACTTTGAACTCCTACCGAGGGACCCCACCGGAGATTACACTCGCCATGTTCTTTCTTGCCAGAGCAACGGTGCTGAGGGTACTGAGGTTGAACACGCATTTAATTAGGAAAGATCAAAGGTATGATTATCAGAGGCGGCTGGTACTGCGGAATGGAAGTGCCTCCAAAAATGCCAAACTTCGTATTGGAAGAGCATATGGCAAAGCAATTGGAAGTTATTGTGTCAAACCCATACATGACTTGTTAGCGGCTGGTCCCTTTTCAGAAATGACGCAGTAGGCAATGTTTGAATTTGGGCGTTGTAATCTTTGAATTTGAACCTTGCAATATTTATGGTATTTGTTATATTGAACCGTTTCTGTTCTCTTGTCTCAACGCAAACAGTTCATCCAGGTGAACCGCGTGTCGTACATCGCACACACCTTGATCTGGCTGACCGTTTCTTTTGTGTTGCCTAATCACAAACAGTTCATCCGAGTGAACAGTATGTTGTACATCGCACACACCTTGACCTGGCCGACCTTTTCTTTTGTGTTGCCTAATCACAAACAGTTCATCCGAGTGAACCGTATGATGTACATCACACACGCCTTCATCAGGCTGCCCGTTTCTTTTGTTTCGCCTCATCGCAAACGGTTCATTGGACTGAACCGTATGCCCTGGATCGCACACGCAACTAAAATCTAAACCGTGCTTGATGCATCCTCCATTGCAAATGTTTTGCACCTTTTTTGACGGTTTTTTACATCCCCATTTGTGATTAATGCATCGCACATAGTTTCGTGAAAGGGTCTCTGATCGTAGTATCGCGTTAGCAGCATCCTGCAATACTGATGATTGCCTCTACAGAATAAACCCTCCGGTTTATGTATACACCGGAGGGGCCTAGGGTAGTACAGAGTCAGTTTACAGAGAAAGGAGACTTCATGTCCGAACGCCAAGCTTGCCATCCATGCTAAGGAGAGTCCCATCCGAACATGGGGGAAGGCCTTCTATCTTGTATCTTCACGGCTCATCAGTCCGGCCCATGTCACATAGCCCGGACTCCCGGGGACCCCCTAATCCAGGACTCCCTCACATGTGACCGGAGGACCTATCGCTGACGGTTTCAGGGTCGTGTGGGATGGACCCCCCTATTGTACACACAGGCAAGATGGCCGTTTCAAACTTTATTGTGGAAAGGAGGTAAAAAGCGTTTGTATAGCACGTCACTGCACCAGTGACCCTAGATAGATATAATTGATAGAGTGTGGCAAAGAGCCAAAAAAATATAGCTTCGGATCCAAGGTTCTGTTCAAAAATAAGTACCTCTATAAGCTCCTCATCGACTAGCACCCAAACGTAGTTGGCCACCAATCAGGGTGTGCCTCCATGTATCCTCCACAACATTGCATAAACAACAGCCAGACAACGTAGGCATATTTTGGTTGAAACGCACATCGCTTGTTGGCAGAGATGTTCTAGCAAGCCTCCATGTGAACCTTTACTTTTGAAGGTACTTCAACATTCCATAAGGTCGCCATGAAGACTGGCTTTGCAACCACATCTGAGTGCCTCGGGACATGCTCAAACCAAACTTCGCGTTGCTTCTTTGTTGATGCGAAGAGTTTGTATGCAGATCGAAGCAACAATTCGTAGTGCATGGGCCAGAAATCCTTTCTGAACTCGCGGGCTTAGGGGAATGTTGCAGATCAGCTCCTTGTCCATTTCATGTAAGTGTTCACTCCAGATGTGTCGGTTCCAAGAACAAGTAGTATGATCAATGAGGTCACTCAAAAGCAGAAGGTGGATTCTTAGATTTAGAGCTTACCGACCTGATTTTGAAATCCCTTCAATAGTCATTCTAGCTCTCACACTTATCCATTCCTTATCCTTTCAGGGCAAGGTTGGAGTAGTAGGCAAATACAATTCTTCTGTTGCATGCGAACCTGCTTGTGAGACTGGAGAAATTGAAGCCAGGGGTCCAGTTTTCGGACCAGATACTAGTACTTTTGCATGTCCCAATTTTATGGGGTCCAAAGCGAGGGTATCTCTCCCTTCAAGAATCAATCTCCACACATGTGAAGGCAACTTTCCAAGATCAACTCCAAAATTTAACACAAAGGGTAATAAACTGCCCGTAAGATACGAGCACTCAAAGACTAAGGCTCCTAAAGAAGTAGCCACGCTTGCTTAGCAAGAAGTGTGAGGTTAAAAAGTTCAATATCCCTAAAACACATGCCTCCCATCAATTTCTGTTGAGTTATCACTTCCCAAGACATCCATGTCGAATTTCTTTCACCCTTCTTTAAGCCCCACCAAAACTTATGGAGCGGTCCATTAATGTGGTTGCAAAGTGCTCGAGGGTGTTTGTAGCACGCCATGGAATGCGTAGGAATTGCTTGGGCCACTAATTTGAAAGTGGTTATATCGTTCCAGATACGGTCTTTAAGATATTTAGTGGCAACCCTCCATTGGCCCACATCATATGGAAAACCAAGGTATTTCTTCATTTTTTTCATTTGGCACTTCAAATGTTTTTAGTCTATTGTCGAGTACTATCTGAACAACCTTTTGTTGAAAAGAAAATGGATGATTTGTGTATATGTAAACAAAAGAAGGAAAAAGGGTGCTGCCGGGGATCAATCCCAAGACCAACTGGTATGCATGAAACAGGCTTAGCCACTGCGCCACCTATCACCACATGTTTTACTACTAGGACGGGTTCTACTTAAAGGAAATAAGGCGAGCGTGTACTACTCGTTCCCATTATATAAGGTCTGTTTTTTTTTCTTTTCTTCTTCGGGTTTTTCAATTAGTTTCTTCAGTTTTTTCAGTTTCCTTTTCCTTTGGTTTATTTTGATTTTTTTCATTTTTTTTGGTTCTTATTTGTTTCTTTATTCATTCTACAATCTTATATACATGATAAACATTTTTTAAATACTTGTTTAACATTTTTATATACATGATCAATATTTTTTCAAATACTAGATCAACATTTTTTCAAATACATGTTCAATATTTTACAAATGCTTATTCAACATATTTATATACACGAACATATTTTTTTCAAATACTTTTTCAAATATTCGTTCAACATTTTGGAAATACTTGTTCAATATTTTTATATACATAATCAACATTTTTCCAAATATTTGTTCAACATTTTTTCAAATACTTTTTTAGCATTTTGCAAATACTTGTTCAACGTTTTTCAAATACTTATTCAACATTTTTTAAATCCTTGTTCAACATTTCTCAAATCCATGTTCAACATTTTTCAAATACATGATCAATATTTTTTTCAAATACTTGTTCAACATTTTCTAAATACTTGTTCAACGTTTGTAAAATATTTTTTGAAGAGTGTTTTTTGTTTTATATATATATATATAAGTATAAAAGAAAACAGAAAAGGTAAAACAAGAAAAAGAGGTTGTGGCCTCCCGCCCTCGTGGGCTGGCCCAGCTCGCTCTTCAGACTCGCTGAAGGCGATATATAGGCGCGCCCGTTTTTTCAAGAGCTCCTATACACCGCCCGAGTACTCCTCTTCGGCGCCCTCTGCGCCGCGTAAGGTAGCGGGAGCTCGAAGGAACGCGGTACTGGGCCGGCCCAGCAACGATCGCGTCAGATGCACAAAAAACGCTCAAAAATAAAATTGCCAGAGAAAATACATAGCACAAGGGATTCGAACCCACATGCCATTGATTACAGACTTGTCGCTTCAACCACTGCACCAGGATATCATTGTTGTCTTTTGTACGAAAACAGATCTATTTTACCCGTGTTTAAGCCCCAGTACAAAATATTTGGAAAAAGGGACCGGAAATTTGAACAAGAAATTCACGAATTTTAAAAAATTTCATCGCTTTTTACAAGAGGTCGCGGATTTCAAAGAAATGTTCACAAATTATCAAAATAAAAATCATCAATTTTTCTAAAAAAAAATACGGATTCGAAAAAAGTTCACCTGATTTGAAAAAGTTCACGGATTTGAAAAATATTATATCGGTTTGATAAAAAGGTTCAAAAAATTGGAAAAGGTTCACCAGATTTTAAAAAAAGTTCACGGATTTGAAAAAAGTTCATCACTTTTGATAAATAAAAAGTTCACGAATTTGAAAAAAGTTCATCGAGTTTGAAAAAAAGTTTATCGAGCTTCAAAACAGTTCATCGAGTTTGAACGAAGTTGAGAAATAGTTAATCTAGTTTGAAAAAAGTTCATCGAGATTGAAAAAAAGTTCATCGAGTTTCAAAAAAATTCATCGAGTTTGAAAAAAGTTCATCGAATTTGAGAAAAAGTTCACCAAATTTAAAATATAAAGTTCATCGATTTTGCATTGAACCAGAAAAAAAGAAAAAAGAAAAAGGAATGAAGAAAAATGGAAAATGGAAAAATGAAAAATGAAAAAAGAAAAGCACATGGAAGAAAAGAATGAGAAACATACATGTAATCACATTAGGCGTGGTGGCGTGGTGGTTAGTGCAGTGTATGACAAAGCAGGAGGTTGGCTGTTCGAATCCCAGTGTGTTTCTTTTGTTTTGCTTTGCGTTTTCAGAAACAATAATAGGGTAAAAGGCCAGCCCATATAGCTTCGATGGGAGGAGATCGGGGGGTGTGCGCCCGCTACCAACTGGCCTATATTCGGCGCTTAAGGCGTCAAATAGGATTTGGCGCCCGTCAGCGTCCGTTCATCGCGGCTTCGCTGAAGCGGCACGCAAACAGGCCGGCCCAATTATCACAGATCGAGCGAAAAAAAATCGAAAAAAGAAAGCGCACGCGTGGATCGAACTAAGGCGCCGAATAGGATTTGGCGCCCGTCAGCGTCCATTCATCGCAGCTTCGCTGAAGCGGCACGCAAACAGGCCGGCCCAATTATCACAGGTCGAGCGAAAAAAATCGAAAAAAGAAAGCGCACGCGTGGATCAAACTACTGATCTCATTAAGGATTCTAGCGAGCCAAGCCAACCGAGCTAGCAACCCACAACGGTGTTAACGCAGCGCCAGCCTTAAATTATGTAAGACGGTGGCAAAATCCCTTTTTCCAAAGAAATCATTTTTTATAATATACGTTGAACAAAATTTAAAGACAGTGAACCTTTTTTGGAAACAAACACTTAACAAATTTCAAATACAAAAATGAACATTTGTAGTATGCGTTGAACAATTTTTTAATGTATGATGAACAAATTTTAAATACCCAATGAACACTTTTAAATATATGCTGAACAATTTCATAACATACGGTGAACATTTTTGTAATACACGATGAACATTTTTATAATGCTAGGTGAACTATTACATAATATATGATGAACATTTTCTTAATACGACGAAGATTTTCGTAATACACGGTGAACTTTTATATAATAAATAAAGAGAAGAAAAACAGAAACAGAAAATAAAAAAGGAAACATAAAAGAAGAAAAATAAAAGAAAAAGGAACCGAAAAATAAAAAACCGGAACAAAACAACTAAAAAGGACAAAAAGAGTGAAAAAACTGGAAGCAAAAAGCCATATAAGAAAACGAAAAAAAAACCGCAAAGAACAGAGACGGAAGCAGCAGCGAACGAATCCCGTACGTGGGCCGGCCCAATCGGAGGCTTGCCTCAGCGAAACCGCAACGACGATCTGACGCTAACGAGCGTCCAATAGGGTTTGCCCCTTTTTTCTGGGAACACCCGAGCAAATCTCTCAGTCCACCCACAAAGGATATTTTAGCCCAGTGGCCCGTCATCGTAAGCAACATGGCCCACTTGAGATATTGATTCCTTACTCGCTTTTCCAATACTTCGAACAAGAATAGAAAAAATAGACATTTGCGCACAACCTTGCCCCTCTATCGCTCTGTCGGTCCCCCCTCCCTCCCATGGCGATCCCCTACCGGATCACCGGCGGCCACGGCCGGCGGAGCCCGCTGCCGCTGCCCACCGCGAGGGCAATCCTCGCCGCTGTCATCACCGGGGCGGTCCTCTCCATCCTCTGCGTCCTCTCATTCACCCACTCCTTCTCCTACCTGGGGTTCCAGCCCAGGAGCGTCGACAAGCGGGAGAGCAGCCGCAAGTACCTCTACTGGGGCGCCCGCATCGACTGCCCCGGCAAGCACTGCAGCTCCTGCGCCGGCCTCGGCCACCAGGAGTCCAGCCTCCGCTGCGCCCTCGAGGAGGCCCTCTTCCTCGACAGGTAACAAATCAATCTCGTTCTCCTTCTCGTCGCTTCCTGCGGCCCGCTGTGTGGTGGCAAGGTGGTTCTAGGCTTCATGAAACGGGAATGGGTACCCCGGTGGTGAAATTTTTGTAGATTATGCTTCCAAATTGCAAAGGATGATCCATTTTGAGGAGGCAAATTGGTGCGAATGCTGTGTGTAATGTGGGTCAGGATATGCTGATATGCTAATGTGCAATGACACTGCATTGTGGTTTCTCTGCAGAATATTTGTCATGCCCTCAAGGATGTGCCTTAGTTCAGTGCACAACACAAAGGGGATAATTGATTCAAGCAACGCAACTTCAAATCCAAGGTCTTGCTTCTTAAGCACTTATGTCTGCCTGTTGCATTGTTTTGTCAAATTGGGTTGGAAATTGAATCTGTGATGTTTTTGCAGATGGGAAACGAGTTATTGTGCAATGGAATCCTTATATGATATAGACCTCATATCGAAAACTGTACCTGTTGTTCTGGACAATCCGCGTTCATGGTATGGGATAGTATCGAGAAGTACAAAACTGGGAGAAGGAGACGTAGCGCATGTGCAAGGAGTTAGCAGGGATGAACTCAAAGATAATCCACTTTACTCAGATGCTCTTCTTGTAAACCGCACTGCAAGTCCTCTTGCTTGGTGAGATTGCAACTCCATCAGGGTCTTTATGTTCTTTAATTGTTATTTTCAGATGGCCTCAAGTTCTAGTGACCACACCAAACCTAAGCTATATGTTATGTCTAAACTTGAAGAATAGACCTTAATCATCATTACAGTTCAGGTTTATGGAGTGCAAGGATCGGACCAAGCGTACCTCTGTGATGTTACCATACACTTTTCTGCCAACTATGCCAGCTAGAAAACTGAGAGTTGCAGCACGTAAGGTATATTTTCATTAGAATGATTTTCTGCCATGTATCACATGTTTTAATCGGATCTGATTACTTCCTTCAGATAAAAATATGTTTTATCGCACTAACTTGCTTGTTCTGAATTAATCTTATTCTTGTTTTTTATTTGGGGTGATTTCTTAAATCACGTGGATTCTGTTGATGCCAGAGAAAAATATAATCTGCATCCCAAAATCCTTGAAATTTGATGCTTAGTTATGAGAGTAACCATGTGTGTATCATGCTATCCCACTTAGAAGCTCTGGATTTCCACATCCTCCAGTAAGCAAATTATGCACTTCCCTTGGTGTACTTTGTTATATCGTTTGAACACATTGTCTCAGCAGGGAGCAGTGTGTATCTGCATATACCGTCAACTCACTAGTGATTGGTGAATAATTATTTCTTGCAGTACACTGTCACCTCATGCCATCATGAGATTTTGTTTAAATGCTTTCTCAGTCCTCTAGAGCTTCATCTTGCTAAATTTATTTCTTGGAATATGGTGTGGTATGATATTACTCTTGCAGTCCCTACTTTCTCTTCATATTTAATTGTTTATATGCTAGCTGCATCCTGCTTGTCTTGAAAGAACTTCAGAGTCTATTGTAGTTGTAAGAGACTGCTCTGCCAAAGATATTTGGTAGAACAAACTTAAGCTTTGGTTTTTTTGGTTGTGTATAGTTGGTCAGGCAGAACATAATATCCCATGTAGTAGAAAATGTATTGTTTGTGTATGTTCAGTGATACATCAGTCTTCTGTCACTAAACTGGTGTGCTCTCTTCAGATAAAAGAGATCCTTGGTGAATATGATGCTATTCATGTCAGACGGGGTGACCTACTGAAGAATAGGAAAGATAGATTTGGTGTTGAGAGGAGCCTTCATCCTCATCTGGACAGAGATACCCACCCTGAGTTCATCAAAAGAAGAATCGCAAAGTGGATTCCAAAAGGTCGCACTCTTTTCATTGCTTCAAATGAAAGGACACCAGGCTTCTTCTCGCCTCTATCAGACAGGTAAGTCTGACACCATTTGCCATCTGCTCTACTTGCATCACATATCAGGATCTCTGATATGACCATGGTAGAGTTCGTTTTCTGCAAATAGTTTACCATGACTGACTGAACTGTGTTCGCTTGATCATTGCATAAGGATTTTTTGCTTTCTTTTGTTTCCATATACTTAAGGAATTGACCATTCCTAAGTAATTCAACTAGAGGCTGTAGTACTTTAAGTAATCTGCCTTCCCATCTTGGAATTGTTGTGATTTGATCTATTTCATTAATTTTCTCCTGCATGTATAATTATGCACATGATCATTACGGCATTAACTATGGAACTTGACCATTAACAATATAATGGCAAGTTACAAAATTTGCATCTAGTTTGAGGAGACAAGCTGCCTAAGATTATAATGAGTTCCTCATTGTGTGGGTACAGGTACAAGTTGGCATACTCATCTAACTTCAGTGGCATATTGGAGCCAATAATCGAGAACAATTACCAGTTATTCATGGTGGAAAGGTTAATCATGCAAGGAGCAAAGACATTTGTGAAGACAATGAAAGAACTAGATAGTGATCTTGCCCTCTGCGACGACCCCAAAAAGAACACCAAAAACTGGGAAGTACCAGTTTACACTAGATGACCTGTGTGAATCTGTCATTGACATTAATGGTTAGAAACAATGACCTGCTCTGCTTACCATGAGACATAATTGTCTCGCATAGACACGGCAAAATGTTTGGATATATGCAGTTGTTCACACACACTCTAGCTTGTACTGAGCTGCTGATCCACCTGCTATATGTTGTAATATCCAGACAAGATATATGTTCCATTCGGTGGACCTTGTTATTTTCTCTTTGTAGTTGGGAACAGAAGAGAGGTTACGACTTATTTTTGGTGTTGTACACTGATGTAAGAGCCGCTGGATCTGCCAGCTAAGAAAACAAATAGTACACTACATCATACAACTACACTTTTGTTGCGTTACCTTATTATCTGTACTTGATCATTTTTTGCAAAATGTTATCTGAACATGTATATATTTACCTGGTATTATATTGCTCCCTCTTTCCGTAAATATGAGATGCATTTGCCTTTTTCACAGCCTACGGTATATGATTTTGATTATAATTTTTTCTTGCAATATGCCGATAAAATAGTTAGGGGCTGTTTGGATTGGAGCCTTCAGCTTTTTTTTTTGAGCGGATGCCGATCCAAAAAATTGGTCTTTGATCAGGCTGGGATTTCCGTTTGGACGGGCACCAATTTTTTGGTGCGCCCAACCCACCTCCACTCCTCCTTAGTTTTGCGGCAAATAGTTGGCAAATTTTCGACGGCAGATTCTTGCGCCAATTATTTGGTGCGCCCACGATTGCTGGGGCTAGCATAGGCAAAACCAAACAGCCACTTAGTTCCTTCAATGGATAAATCCTGATAGAATCCATCATTTTTGTACGGAATTCTCTTAGGCCCTATTGCAGTGCATCGGCTTCAATGAGGAGGGCGATGACGGCGGTGCGCCTTCACCTCGCTCCAATGCTTGTAGTCGTTATTAGATGGTCTACGGACCTGGATGTAATTTTTACTTCTGGTGTTCTTTGTACTACCATGACAGTTGATGAATAGATCGGAAGTTTTCTTGCAAAAAAAAAGTCTGATAAATAGATAAACAGTTTTCTATGATAAATCTGCTATTTCCTTCAGAAGCTTGCATAATCTGTACTCCCTCCAGCCATTTTTACTCTGCATGTAAGATTTGTTTGAAGTCAAACTTCGTAAAGTTTGACCATATTTATATGAAAAAATATTAACATCTGTAATGCTATACTTATACAATATAAAAACTAAAGTCATGACGCATCTAATATTGTTGATTTCACATTATGAATGTTGGTATTTTTTCTATAAACTTGGTCAAAGTTTATGAGGTTTGACTTCCGACAAATCTTATATGCGAACTAAAAAGGACCGGGAGTATGTGACACCTAGATATTTATATAAAAAATATATCCATCACACTAATAAATGTATATAACTAGCTCACCGTAAATGTAAATTTAATAATAGAGCATAAAAATATGTTGGAATTGCTAGTTCACAGCGGGTTTAGGTATTCTTTAATCTCACTCAACTAAGATTGTCCATTAAACTGCGCTCTCCAATACATGCGTGGAAAATTTTAAAATTTTGTGAGGGCATAAATTTTCTTCTTTTTGTCCAAAGTAGGCTTATCTCCGCCCCTCATATCAAATTGTAGGCTCGTATATTGACACTCCGTTGGCTTCTCTGATTCAAAGGAATTTCACATAATTTTTTGAGATTTGCGTCCTTCAAAATCATCACCGTGTGCTGTCACACTCACAGGATTAGAATCCTTACGAAAAATTCCTAATGATTCCTTTACACACTATTTTGGGGCAAAATTTCCACCAACTCAAATCTGTCATTCCTTTGTTTTTCATGTGGTGTCTCCAACTCTCCATGTCAAATTATTTTGAAGAAAATTTATGCACCTTTTCGATCCAATTGAATTGAAGAGGATACGGCACACTAATCTTCTACTTTTTCCATTACCATGTTATGACTTATGAGAGAAAGAAGAGAACACTTTGCACTTAATAGCATTGAGCAACCAGTTTTTGCATCAGCAAGATAGCAGGCCCTCGTGCATGTGCATGGGGGCAATGGCAGCAAAGAACATATCAAGAAGAATGGTGCAAGGGCTTGGCAAGCAGCAAACTACTCGCGACCTGATTGATCCTACGTTCCTAACTCATCTCTCAGACTTACTACTCGATGACCTCATTGATCCTAACTCATCTCTCACACTAATCGACCAGCACCCGCGCAAAAAAGAAACCAAGCCTGCAAAGCTACCTAGCTAGCTAGCGAGCGAGCTACAGCTACTCCTCTCTCCTCTCTATGTACACGACCGATCGAGGGCGAGACCGCCGGCGTAGCAGCCTAGACCTCGCTTCCGAGATCATGGGCGACGACGTCGCCGCGCTCCTCGCTGTGCGCCCGCTTCTTCTTGCCGTGGTGCAGCGCCACGCCGAACAGCTTCACCGTGTCGTCCTCCTCAGCCGCCGGCGAGTCCCGGTCCACGTCCATGTCCAGCTCCAGCAGCCTGCACGAGTTGGACGTGGCCACCGCTGCGGTGCCCGGGAGCGGCATGTGCCGCTGCGACGCGACCGACGAGGGGCTCGTGACGGGCGCCACGTGGTTCTGCAGGAAGTAGATGATGTCGTTGTAGAGCTTCTTCATGTGCGCCAGCTCCGACAGCAGCAGCGAGTTGCGCCGCCGCAGCTGGCGGTTGTCCTCCGACAGCGCCGCCAGGAAGTCGCCGCCGCCGTTGCCTCCACCGTGCGACGTGGCCGCGGCCGCCGGCTCTTCCTGGAAGTGCTGGTACACCGGGTGATGGTGATGATGCGCAGCCGGCGGTGGAGGCGGAGGCGGCGAGAAGGTGTTGCCGAGGTGGTAGTGGTGGTGGTACGCGGCCTGGTGCGGCACCATTGAAGGCAGAGGCGGCTGGGACGACTTCCTCCGGTGGATCTCAGCGAGGAGGTGCTTTGCTCCCTTCCTGAAGAACTCGTTGGCGAACTCCCATCTGTCGGCCACTATCTTCCTGAATCCCTGCAGCAAACCGCAATGCCAAGTGAACAAAAAAAAAAATCAAACTGTTCTTATAACTAGTTAAAAATCAACACCCAATAGTTACTGTGTTTTCTTTGAGATCATCAGGGAGAGATACATGACATGGCAACTGAATATTCAGTGTTGCTGCGCACGTATAGTAGTCATGTCATGTAGTGTGGTGTGGCAATGCATTGCATGGTATATACGTAGGGCATAGCTCTACATACATAAATTCGACCTGTGGATAGTGTCAATCTTCCCCCCAATGATTGACAGTGGAGAGTGGTGTGGCAATGTTGGGAGAGTGTGTACAAGCTTCTGAGTACAAACTACACTTCTTAGTATGCATCCACATTAGTTTGTCACTTGTTTTTTGCTATCCAAGTGACAGAAGAGAAGCATATGGCAAGTGCAGCTAATAACTCATGCTTTAAAAGAAGAAACCAAATGTGCAAATAGAAACAAAACGGTCCTCACTTATCATGCATACATCTTGCCAGAAAACTGATGGATTAACTGATTAGCCGAATAATCTTCTGGCTTGCATAAATGGCCACCAAAGTAAGGCCAAAGTAGTAAGAAATGGGGAGGGGGGGGGGGGGGGGGGGGGGGGGGGGGCGTAGATTAAATTCCATTTCAACAAAAGAACAGTGTGATGGACGCGTTGTAGCTTACAGCCTGATCTATTCGACGGCTTGTCACAGACCAGGAAGCAAGGAACTAATCTTGTTGGAATGTCACAATCACACCCATATACAGCCCTTTTCCCATGCACCTCGCAAACAAAATCTTTGGAAAGAGGTGCATTAACTTTTGCATCTAGCTTGTCACGTTCTAGGAAACAATGGATGGATGCAAGGCCATCCATGCATGCACCATTGCTTTGACCAAATTAAAATACAAAACCAAACAAAACTTGGACATGAACACGGCGCACACATGAGCACTCCGCACACATATGCATGCCATGGACGCCCTAACTAGCAAACCGGAAGAAGATTAACGAAACAAATCGAACAAAGAGCAAACTTGCTGGACTAAACATGCATGTGTGGAGTACGGGGCAGCAGATAATGAGTAGTAACATACATAGGTGTTGAGCTGCCGGACGAAGCTGGAGAAGTTGTTGTGCTTGAAGTAGTTGGGGAGGAGGTCCCGGGCGAACTCGGGCGGCCTCCAGACGACGAAGGTGGCGTCGTCCTCCCCCCACGACACGATGTGGTCGGTGCAGGGGTCGTCCACCAGCTGGTACGTCTTGGTCAGGAACGGCGCTGGCACCGGTTTCCCAGCAACGCCGCCGCCGGCACCGTGCGCCCCCGCCGCCCCAGAGCCCATCTCCATGGACACCACCATCTCCCCGCACCTCTCCACAAGGAAAGCCATGGCCTCCTCAACCACACGTACGTACTCCCCGCTGCTTCTACCTAGCTCAGGGACTCAGTCACTCAGGGTGGGTGGAGAAGAAGAAGGAGCAGCAATATAAGCTTAAGCCCAGGGAGGAGGAAGAAGAGAGGGAGAGTGAGGGGGGAGGAGTGAGGAAGAAAGAAAGGCTGACCCTCTTTAGCTATATCTCCAGTCTCACTGTCTCACACTCACACACATAAAAACACACACACACACACACACACACATGACACGCCCCCACGCCCACGAACGCCTCCAAATATTCTCGTGTGGGTCACGCGCGCAGCTGCTGCCTGGATGGGCCGCCCTCTTTCCTTCTCTCTTTCGCCCTCTAGCTAGGGCTATAGTAGCACTAGATCAGCAGAGCCGACCCCTCCCCCTCTCATCATTATATATGCGTACGCATCGATATCTGTGCATCAGCAGTGCTGCTTGTATACGTGGATGTGCTTCAAGCCAAGGTGGTGCTGGAAAGGAAATCACAAGGAAGGGTCGATGTTGCAACTGAATTAGCATATGCAGGTTGCTACAGTCCTAATGTGCTTAGTTGAGTCATACTTAGTACTGGTCAATGTGCAGCACCAGCTTTGTAAGGATCATGCACACTGATCAGATGTTCAGGTCTCAGCAAAAACTTGTGTGCATGTGGCATTTTCCTCCAAAAATGCAGTGCAAATGGTCAAGGATAGTTTTCTCAGACCCACATCAATTCTATCTTCTTCTTTTGGCAAGACAAGGCGCCATGGCCAAGGTGTACAAAGGAAGACTAGTCAAACAGTGCAAAGTTCTCTCTCTTGGCTCTTGCTGTTACTTGTGGGATTCTCAGAGATAATTCTGAAAGGGTTCTACGGCTAGTGTCCCTGCGATCTTGACACAAGGTAGTTACTGAAGCTGCAGAAATTTACATGCAATAGGTTTCTATATTTTTTTTCTGCGAAAATAATAATTTTGCATGCAACTGCACAAATTGATGAAGGAGCAGCAGGAAAGGACCGAGATGGATGTGTACATGAGATGGATGCAGATATGAGAGTAGATGGATGGGCATTAAATCGATGGCCCGGTTCAACGGATGGCTCCAAAACCAAAGTCTCCGTTGGATGTACGGCGGCGATGGATGTGATCACACGATGGAACAGGAGAACATTTTGCAGTAAAGCTGGATCGATCCATGGAGCGGCAGCAGGCGGGCACGGGCTGATCGATCATGAAACAATATATTATTATTGGTCAGAAAAGTGAGAGGAAAGAAAAGAAAAGTAAGCAAAAGTAAAGCTGGCTCTGCTGCTACGATGCAAGAGGATGAGGATGTGGAAAAGGAAGAGAAGAGAAGGGATTGTACCGCACGGACGGCCGGTATCCTCGTGGTATTTAGTGACCAAATTGTTCTTCTCCCTCTTCTTCCTCTCTCTCACTCACCCCATGCAAATGCACAGCCCTGCACGCCGCAGACATGTACACATGTCTAGTTGCGAAACAGCCAAAGATACTTTCCCTGCGCTGTGCCTGGTGACTTGCACCTCTCGACGCAGGCCCGTGACTTCCACGCCACACACGCACACACAGCAAGCAAAGAAAACCAGAGAGCCAACATGTCGAGAGAGAGAGAGAGGGAGGGAGGAGGGGAGTAAATACACGTACAGGCGACTGGTGAGCGAGCGAGTACTGAGTGGTAACAATAACAATGCACATCTGAGCTCGCTGCCGGGCTCGCTGGGAGGGATCCACTTTTGATGCAACTTCATTTTCCATCGCCGCTACCTCCATCATCACCACCACCCCTGCCGCTGCCACACTGGCCGGCCGGCCTCTCGCTTGCAGGAGCCGGGCGATGGACGCAGCATATGCAGCTAGCAAGGCTGCTGCTGCTGCGGCTTCCATTAATGCCACCAGTATCAATGTGCAAGCAAACAAACATTCCTCTACCCCATCTTTTCAACCGCGTGCAGCATTCAAAGGAACAGAACCAAACTTCTTCTTCCTCCTCACTCCCGATGAGCAGAGCACGCATCATGAGCTGCTGCCGCCTGCCTATGTGTGCGCACAGTGGCCAGGCCACTGACCAGCCAGCTGCGAGTAAAACCCTAGTGGGTCGTGAGATCAGATCGCTCTGCGCGCAGGGTTTAGCTGGATTTGTGCACGCTCTTCACTTCCGTCCAGGGGCGGTACACCCCTTTCTCCGAGCGAGGTAAAGCAGTGAATCAACAATCACCAGTTTGGCTCGGTCAAACTTGCCCAAGATCCAGCCCAGGGCTGCCCTGCAGGTGGTGGTGGTCGATTCACAGATATAGATGCAGCTGCTTCCTGCTAGCTAGCTTAGGGTTTTGGCATGCAGGTACTCATCAGGATGCCACCAGCTGCAAGCAACATATGCATATGCATCAAAACAGGAGGCAGCGCTACATATCTGTAGCCAGGCTAGTGCAGCACCCTGCTGGGGTACGGCCCTAGCTATATATGAGTATGCATCAAATATGTATGTAGCGTCATAGCCTGTAGCTTTGAGTACCAAGAAAGAAAGAAAAGGAAAATACTCCACAACAGGGGAAAGAACTGATATAAAACTAGCAAGAAGCAAGTCACAGCATACTACTGGTAGGACTGAAGGGAGTAGATGATGATGAGGCCTAGAGGCAAAAGCATGCATGAATGTATGATAAAACTATATATTTTTGCTTTAAAGTGTGCAGTGATGTGGAGATTGGCTATGGAGTTTGAATATTATGGAAGATTCTGTTCCATATATGACAAGCTGTGCCCTGATGATGTGTTTGCAGTAGACATTTTATGAGTACATCACATGACCTTTCCCATCCCCCACATGTGGCCCACTGCATTTGTGGCCAGGTCTAGATCTATCTTTGACTGGGAAATATGTATTAAATAATCAAGGGAGCAAGAGAGAGAAAAAGCTGATGAGAGAGAGAGATCGTCACATTTCATATATATTTAAGATATGCATGTACAACCCCTCAAAAAAATAAAGAGATATGCATGTACAATGTAGAGACAAGTGAGATGTGAAACAAGAAAAAGAATGCCATGGTTCTTCTCTAGATGAGGCCCACATTATCTCATCATCATCTTGATGACACCATGCACACATATGCTAGATGCCGTTAAAAACCAGTTTTCTAGACAATATCGTGTTCCACAAATGTCTGTCGTTCCAAGATTCCTCTGAAACCATACAGTTCTTTATCATATCAATGCATTGTTGCATGCAAGAGATACTGTGCACGGCGCTTAATTAAACAAGCCTGCATGCGATTTGCTGCGACGCTCTTGTCTGCATGTTAAACAACGCATCTGTATTCGTGCAAATGAACTGAGAGACGATGCTACTAGAATAATGAGGGCGTATATAATACTCGGTGGAGATGGCAGCACCTTTGCAAAAGATCGTGGAGCCGCTTGTTCTTTGCCCAATCTACAGGCATAGAGCTCATGTGATGAAAAAGAAAGAGGGGACGTGGTGTGTATGCCCTGCCTCTGCCTGCCTGCCTTCTCAGTCCCGGCTCTCTAGGCTGCATAGAAAACAGCTGCATCTTGGACTCTAGCATGATTGCCACTCACAAACCTGCAATAAGCCTTGTGGAGGATTAGACAATCAATTAGATGCACTCGATTAAAGAGAGATCTAGACGTTTATGCTGTCCTATAGCCTAGCTCTGCGCACATAGATAGATTAGATTAGACTTGAATGGTCATGTACTGCACGGTACTGGCACATACTAGATGCATAGATCTCAGCCATGCATGTGTGCGCTACCTAGGTCCACAGCTAGTACATCTTTCCAGGTTTCTTATTAGGCATGTTTGTATGTTTGTCCCTTGGTGTGTACTGCTGTGTACGTACTAGGCTAGCTAGTCACTAGTCACTAGTCACTACTACAACACTAATGCATGGAGCGCTAGAAGTAGAGCTAACTGGGCAGGCAAGGCAGATGCATGGGTGCAGAGATGGATCGCGTCTTTTGCCGTGGTTGCATTCGCGGACAAAAGGTTTGATTCTTCTTTCACCACATCTATGCATGCACAAGAGCTCTTTTATCTAGGAAAATGGAAAAGCAGGAGAAAAGACACTCCAAAGATAGGGAGGTTGATAGACAAAGGAAGCTTTTCAGAGAACATTTCCCTCTTTTTCATTCTCAAGGGGAGAGAAAGATGAGAGGAAGAGGGGAGGGGGTCAGGCAGAGGTCAGAGCATTAAGGTGGAAACTGATTAAAGTCGATCTCATCTGTGCATGCACATAAAGGAGGGCCGTAAAGATGTGATTTACCACCACTCGTCTGTATGGCTTTTCCCTCCCCCAAGGACTTACACATGTGCATGCACACATCTCTCCTCTGTCATGTTCTGCCGTGGGGTGTGTGGGTGGGGGTCGTGCTGCCTCTGAGCGCTAGATTTAGATGTTTCTACGCCTTGATAAACTAATGCCGGCCGTGCATGATCTAAGCAGGTATTGAGCAGGAGGGCCTTTTCCAGACGTGAACAGCTTAGATGCAGAGCATTAAACTTGGCTTGCACTGACCTTTCAAACATTTAAGCTACCTTGATCTAAGCTAAAGCATCACAGCATGAAGCCATGAACTGAAACCTTCTACTGGTAGTTTGCTACATCGCTCATGGGAGCATGCATGGATATGGATGCATGAAGAAGATGGATCAAGTCATTTCTGCACGGCGTCATCGGCCATCTCCCACGGCTTTGACGACGCAGGAAGGCAGGCAGCCGGTGACTGCACGGCGCGAGGTGGCCGGAACAATCAAGCCCATCCCTGCCCGTGCATGGCTCTGCGTCATGGGCGGTCGCAAGGGAGCAGGGCATGCGTCCAACCTCGTGCACTGCACACGTGAGTGGACGCTAGGGCTCACATCCGTGAAGCTTCCAATCCCCATCTCCCTCTCCCCCCTCTCCCCTCTCTCTCTCCTCTCATTTAAACTCGAGCTTGCGCATCCTAGCTACCAATGTGCAGCACTGCATGGCATGTGGGGCGCGCGTATTGCAGTCCAGTCCAGGACTCCAGTGCAGTGCAGTGTATCATCCTCTCTTTCTCTCTCTTACACACCACACTTCACCATGATACTGCTGTCCCTTTCTCTCTCATCTCTCTCTCTGGTGACTAGTATCATAGTATGGTACTGGTGTATATCTCTTCTCAGCCGGCCAGACAGCCAGCAGGGTCACAAGTGCATGGCCGGGGGCTCTCGATGCCTGCCCGGTCTCCTGTTGCTCCCCACATGGTGTCACATGCGCCGATGCCTCCTCTTCCCTTCCCCTCTCTTCTCTGGTCGCGCAAGCCAACAGTTTCATATGTTTGCCCAGCATTGCTGCTGCTTGTGCTTGTGTGTGTATTTACTGTTTGGCCGATCTGGCCTCCTGCATGCATGATGCATCCATCCATAGACCACACGGTACAACGGAAAGAAAAGGTTTTTTACTGTTCCTACGGCCATGCCCCATGCATAGAGCTTGCTAGCCATTTCCTGCCTGCCCTCGCCGAATCTAATCATGCCTGTCTTGGCATCGGCCACTCACTCTCCTTTTACCCTAGAGGAATATATCACAGTGTGCCGGTAAAAGGTGAGCTGGAAATAAGAGCAAACTAATACTATGTGTCAAAAGAGTACTGGCAGATGGGTAGTACCTCCTATGCAAGCTCAGCTTTAAGGGCGCCAACCGCTACCAGTCAAAGAAACATGTATGGACTCAATTAACTCATGGTTTAAGGAAAAGAACATGTATTGAATCGTGATGAAGTCCAGTTGGTAGCCCCTGGGGAGAAGATCATGACAGAATTAAAAATGTGCAGGCATGTTTCAGCTTTAGCAAAATGGACAGTAAGTGATATACAGATGTAAGAGCACGTTTTAAGAAGGATACAAGACCATTTAAAGCAGGCAATACCTGTTTGAGCCGCAATTTATTGAGGTGGAAAAGAAGCATTTTCAGAGCACTTGTATCAATAAGTCAGAGTTCATGTGCTATGGTATATCTGGAAAGGGGGGTAGATGAAGATGCTGCACTCACTATGATATAATAAACGCGGTGGTGGTTCCATCGCGTAATGAGCCCTGGACGGCTCTGAGATGTTTCAGGCTTGCCTGCTTACGGAAGTGGATTAAAAGCCACAACATTCACCGCCGCAGTTGCTGCTAGTGCTCGCTGAGAAGCTGGTCCCAAACGGATGCAATTTTTTTACTGCAAACTGAGGTAGCAGCCTGATCGCATGGTCCTCACGATGTGAATGTTTCTGTCGAGCTCCTTGAAGCACGCATTTCCAGATCTTCATCTTGGATGTGCGTGCAATGCACAAATACCATGGCCTGGTTTACTGGCATATATAAGGCCCAGTGAATTAATCATACTTCTCACCTTGATTTATTTTCTTCTGAAAAAGACTCAGCTCGATCTGCACATATATGGATTATAACTAGAGTGCTTAAAGTGATCTAGGCAATGATATATGGATTATTTTTTGAAGAGATGTGTACAGTTCTATGCTAACCACTAAAGCTGGTTCTAGTATTGAATAGCAGAGTAGAAAACGGTCCTAACTAATCGCAAAGGCAAGCAAATGGCACCCCAAAGGGTAATACCGGAAATGCCAACATGTAGCAGGAGCAGCAGCAAGCACTAACATGGGATGCTTCTCTGAAGCACAAAAGAGAACAGGTTCAGGTCCAGGGGCTAGGCAAGTGCATATGCAGGGAATTAACCAAGTGATGGAGGAATGTTGCAAGCAATGATTGTCCTAGCAAGCTCCTTTGACACATACATATGTCTCACTAGATTCTGATGCAAAGATTTAGATCTCCACAGGCAAAAGCAGCCGGGAGTAGTAGTAGTGAGAGGAGCAGGGCGGGAAAGGTGAGAAAAAGCTAATTGGAATCATCAGAAGTTGCCAGCTTTCAGAACCCTGTGGGTCCAGCTTGGATCAAGGAGAATCATGCATGCATTTGCATATTGCCCAAAGCACTCCAAAGATGAGGAGATTTCTAAAAGCCTGTAGACTCCATATACTGTAACTTATCTACCAAAAGAATGTCTGTCTTGGACATGGTAGAGAAAGATGGTGGCTGTCTTTATAGGGAAAAGGAGCAGCAACATGTGCTGTCCTGCCACACACTTTTAGTTAATCAGCTGGTAATTACCAGTACACCAATCCTAAGTAGAAGAATCCAATGTGCCAACTTGCAACAACAGCAAAAGAAGCAATCGATTAGATTAACCTCGTTTTCTCCTTCTCAAGACAGTATCCCTTAATTTCCAAGATCATATACCCATGTCTGCACCATGTGTACATGTACTGCTTGTCCTCTGTGGTCTACATGCATGTATGACTCAGATTTTCAGAGAGCTCAGACGTATATGCACTGGGGTTGTACAGTACTAGAGCTGTACTCTATAGTCTACCGTCTACATGTACAAGACAGATTTGTATAATTGTGTTGTAGGGTGTGCTCAAGTAGATACGTACCTACCTACCACGGTGCAGCCCATGGGCCATGGAGACGATAGAGGCCAACAGTAAATCCAAGCAGAGCTGACAGATTCCTCCTCTTGGTTCAAAAGCAAGTAAAACGACCGGCTCTGAAGCTGGAACGTGAAGCAGTAAACAACAAGGCAAACTACACAGGTAGCCTGGGACGGACTGGGAGCCCGCATACAGGAACAATCCCGTCGTCTCCGTCGATCATGTGCTCGGGGCGCAGGAAGCCATTATCGTGCGCGCCCCACCTCAAAAGAGAAGAGAGAGACGAAGAGGTAGACAGATGATAGCCAAAAACTCCTCAGGTGGTTATTTCAGAACAGAGGGAATAGTAACTAACCAGCTGGAGAACAATGGTGAGGTACATGATGGCAAGCAAGATCAGCTGCTCAGCTCAAGCCCAGGGAAGGCAGCTCCTCAGACTGTGGTTAGCTTTTGGTTATGCTTGGTGCTGCAATCGTCCCCAATCATTGTTGCCTTGGGTGCTCTGCACTTCCTCAGACTGAAGGCCCTGATCTGGTGTTCCAAATATGTGATTGCATGATGGGCAGCCATACTTCAAGGTTGTTCCATTTCAGTGTTTCAGATAAGAAGGCTTACATGTTGGGTTCCATAATGCAGATGCAGACTGTAGGATCCCAAACAGCTCAAGAACAACTGGATCACTTGAAGTTTTTCTTGGTCAATAGCATCCAGGAGCTTGTCAGAGGGCAGGACTCAAACTGTCATACCGATCATCTGGCATCCTGCACGAGATGCAAGTTGCCATTAAATAACTCCCAGGTCTCCAAAGATACATCAAGAACCCAACATGATGAGTCAGGGCGAAATGATCACAAGAAACTTTCAGGAAGACAACCAAACTAAATTTAGGAGTGTAAACATGAATCTGGTTACATGATTAGCCGTTGTTACAGACACCTTTGAACAGGAAAGATCTAGAGCTTCAAGCACTTCTTAGTACAGGAAAACAATAGTACTAGCACTCAGCAAAGAAAAGGTTACATTTGTTTCTCAGAGGACGTATGTGAAGTGAAATGGAGATGACATACTTGGCTTCCTCATCGACTTCCTCCGTTCTCTGGCTCATCAGTCTCAGCACCTGTTGCTTCGCCTTACTGGTCTTCCTCCAGCTGCCCTTGTCAACAGAATCAGAGTCCAAAACGGATTCAGAATCGGATGATGATGACGATGCGCTGTCCCTTCTGTGCCTTCTCTTCTTCTGCTTCCCTTTGGGTCGCCGCTTCTTGTTCTCTGAATTCGAAGAACTGCCACTTTCAGAAGAATATCCAGAGCCGGTAGCTGATGATTCAGTATCCGAGTCGAACAGAGTCCTCACTGTTATGCCGATCTGAACCATTATGTGAACGGTTTTTTCTCTTACTTTTTCCCTCCCTTCTTGTAGATTTTTCCTTCTCCATCTTTTTTTTCATCAGCTTCTTCTCCTCCCTCTCCTTTTCAAGATCAGGATCACAAATTGATACTAGGACTCTAACACAGTGGACTACGTCAACTTGGGGTTTTCAAGCTGCTGTGTCCTTTAAGGCCGTAATATGTAGGCACAGTCGTTCTTGCACTCATATCTCTAGTACCCAAGCTGGAAACACTTCTGAAATTAGGAATATGCATCACCGGAAGAAGTTGGTGAAGCTTTTGGTTTCACATGGTACTGCAGCCTTCTCCATACTCGCCAGATACATCTGTCTCTTGGCTTCATTCCTCTCTTACCAGCGGCTTGGCCCCTCTTCCTTCTGCCCATAGGCATTGACATTGCAGGCAGCAGCTGCAGCTCCATGTTCAGCTTGAGCCCTGCTCAATCCGTTCACAGCTGATAAGGCCTTCAACATGCACGTCAAATGTGACGATGTGTAATTTTCAACTGCATCACGGTAAACGTTGGTGTTCTTCCTCCTATTTCTTCGTCGGCAACTAGCAAATGACCCTCTGGCCTCCCTTCCTTGGTTTCTTGCCTTGCCTATCCTTCTACCCATCCACCCAGTGTGTCTTGTATTCTCCAACTATTAAGCCGTTGCCAAAAGTGAATGTTGGCGGTTGTCTTCTGTATATCGATATATACATTGTCAGCTTCACCTGAACCTTTGACTGTTGTGATCCTTTGGTGCATGGCTGCACGCATCCCAGTCCAGGCAGATGTGACTTTCATGTAGTTAAGGATCTGAGATGGGCACCCAATATCAAGTTCACCAATACACAAATTTGCAATATAGAACAGAAATTCATATAGTCCTGAACGTCAAGGATTGGGCATGAAAAATCATTTGAATCACAAAATTTAAATATCGTAAACAATGAGCTCTTATCAGATTACCTAGTCTTCTTTGCAGACAAAACTTCGCTGGAACAGCAAGAGGTGGATGAGTTGGCCAAAATAGCTTCTGCTACCTGCACAATTATAAGAACACTTCATTAAAACTGAATACATGCCAAGCTGGTTGATACTATACTAATGAAATGAAGCACAGGCAGCACATGTCTTCCAGCAAAACTAAGGCGATCATTTTTACCGAACATGGAGCAGGCATTCAACAAGCAGGTGCAGGAAGTAGACACAGACATTTGCACGATCTTTGTCATTGTATCAGTGTCATTAGATCATCCATAATTGATTTTTCCCTAGCACCACGTGATGACATCATGCCACAGCATTGCCTGCTTTCTCCCGCACCACAACAGATGTTCTCACCTCACTTCATCCGCCACAGCCAGGCATCCAATGTATCACCAACTGCCCTTTAACAGTTAAGGCACATAAGCATGCTCTTTCATCTTTAAAGGACAATTTCTCACAAAAAAAAAGTTGGAAAATGATCTGATTCTAAACCATCCAATGACAACATTATCTTAATCACATTAGGATTCGTGCAATTTAGCTTTTGAAAAGGCACAAAGAGAACAAAACATGCATTGCCATGTTTCTTCATACTCATAAAAAAGTGAACGACGCTCACGAATCTCTCTTTTTTTTGTGGTTAGAGCTGATGAGTTGATGAGCCAGCTAGAAAACTGTGTGCAGAACACTGGATGTAAATACATAACAGGAATAACATCCCAAACCAAGAAATCAACACTGTTTTTCTCATATACACTCAACAAGACGCTAATTGACAAGCCCATCGCAATCTGCTAAAAACGCACACAAGATGGAAGGAAAAACTTCCAACAGAGAAATCGTTCGATGCTCAAGAAGTTTTCATTCTCTCTAAAGGATTGCGGAGAAGAGGATCTGGTTGGTGTCTTCATTCTCCCCATCCGGACCCCCTGCAAGTGAAACCACGGCCAATTGGAGTGAGTTCCCCATCACAAAATCCAACGAACTGCTGCAAAGCAAAGAAAACCTACCTGCCATTGGCTTCAGCTGATCAGTCCACTCGTCGATCACCTGCAACGTAAACAAAGAGTAGCGAACAAATTCATCAGATCTCACACGGCCTGTAGCTAGATTGCAGGTTTTTTGGGTGGGGGGTCACCTGCTTGAGGCTGGCGTAGGCGGCCTCCTCGTCGTCGGTCATGAGTGGCAGCCCGGAGGAGGCGAGCAGCCGTTGCGTGGCGCTCCGCTGCGCAGCCAGGCTCGTGCGCATCATGTCGATCAGCTCCTGCACACGCACGCAGGATCACGGGATCAGTAAACCTGGAAGAAGGTGTGGAGGATTCGAGGAGGGGATCTGACTGACCTGCTTCTGGGCGAGGAGGTCGCGGCAGAGATCCTTGAGCGCAGCCACCTCCTCTTGCACCCGCTTCACTCGCCCTACCAGTTTCGCCGGGTTTGCCTGAATGAAACCGTCACCCAGATCCTGTCATGGAAGGAAGCGGCTAGAGAGGAGAGGAAGGGGAGTTTGATTACTAACGTGGTCGGGGTAGGAGGCACGGAACTCGAGGTCAAGGCGGCGCTGGACGTCGGCGAGGGTGTTGCTGGCGCCGACGAGCGTCAGGTACACGTCGTTCACCGCCGGGTGGCGCCGATCAGCAGCCATGATTTGTTTGGGTCAATGGAAGTGAAAGCAGGGATCTCTTCTTCCAGCCACTGCTAGCGCTTGGCTTTTAAATTGGGGATGGAAGGGGATCCCACTATCCTGCAAGAAAACCTAAGCTATATTGGTTAGTAATGACGCAATTATATCATTTCATCTTTAGTTAGAAAAATGAATGAAATTCGGGCGTTATGATTCTACTGTAATGGTAACATAAGGAAATAGTATTTAGTCGTTCCTAGGTCAAAAATACACTTCTAGCGCTACGAAATTGTATATTAGACGGTATCAGGGAATCACAAATAGTACTGCTTGTAGTAAGCAAATCCAATACCAAAGGTATGATTTCACAGATAAGCTTTCGCATATATGAACTGAACAACTATAGCAGAAATTGCTTTTCTTGCGACTAACTGATGTAATGAGTATCATCATAGTTAAAAGAACACATTACATTGCATTAAAACCTAAGGTTGATTGTTAAGCTAAAGCAACACAGGAGCAACTTAGAAGAATTCACTAGCTATTCAAAGGCATTTAATTTGTACCAAATGCATAACTTCCACAGTGCCCTGTTATGAGAACCTGTAGTAGAGCACCCCAGTTGCATCGCACTAATAATCATAAGCCGCAAACCAACAATAAAGTTCCTAGAGGAACCACCAATTGAAAATGTTGGCCAGAATCCAACCGCATATCCAAGTCAATTTTATATATAGACTGTAAACCAATGATTTGCACAACACAAAAAATACAACAAAGCCACGGCTTGATGACAGCAAACAAGAAAAAAGTGGCGAGCAAAGTTACTGAATAAGTCAGCATTTGATAACCAGATCTACATGGCTTAAGAGTAGACGTTCTGAATTAGGCAATTTGCAGATATCTTATGGAGTTATGGATTTCAAACCAGAGGTTCCACCACATCCATTCCTTGCAGATACAAACAATATCTCAACAAATATCAGAAACTCAATTAGATCTGTCACCGTACCAAAAAATGGGGAAATAACCACCCATGCTCGGTTGGAATGAATCCACACAAGTAGTTACGTGTATCCCTTAACCAGAACATATAACTGTCCAAATGAACACGCTAATATCAACCGCAAACTGCTTACACGAGCCAAACAAACGCGATTAGAAACCTAAACCTGTACAAATCACTTCTCACGGTCACAGGTGCGACTGTTTGAGCATACGTGCATCTGCAGATGGGGCAACCAGTGGCCACCCCGCTCCGACCCCCACCCACCACCGAATCCTCGGCCCGTCTAGCGCGAGACAGCTCCAACTCGGGCCACCGCAAGCCGGTGAATCCCTCGATTCAGTAGCCTAGCTAGGGTTTTCCGGCGAATCCAATTGGAACGGAATTAAGACGAGAATGCGGAGGAGGGGAAGAGGAGGAGGAGGAAGCTCGCTTACCGATGGTGGCGGAGCGAATCTCGGGAGATCGCCGGGGAGAAGAGAGCCGGTCGCCGTCTGGGTTTAACCGGGGACTCGGCGGGCGGGCGGGAGGATGGAATTCGCGGCTCTCCGGGGTGCCGTTTGCCTGTGGCGGCTCACAGTGCGCCGCAAAACGAGCACGCGTTTTGAACGGGGGAGAGACACCCGGACAGAAACAAAATATGCTTATAGTCTTTCTGATTTTTCTGAAATATACACTCCTTCTGTACACTGATACTTACTCCCTCTGTCCCAAATTTCTTATCTTAGAATTGTCTAGATACGGATGTATCTAATACTAAAATGTGACTCGATACATCCGTATCTAGACAAATCCAAGACAAGAATTTTGGGACGGAGGGAGTATAAAACTTTTTGCAGTTTACTTTCTAAGCCATTTTTATCAGGGGGAAAGGAGTTTTTGTTCCAAATTTAAAGAGTTATAGTGGAGGGGCAACAATTCCTCAATGCACGAGGGTCCTTGTGTAAGAGCATCTATAGCCACATCGGATCCGCCTCACTTTCCTCGTCCTCCTCCTCCGGCAAAAATCACGGTTCTGGACCTTTTACTTAATTTAAGCACGATCTGACTTCACTTTGCAAAAATTCATGATCTACCATTTTTCTACCGCCATTGTCTTGGCGATAGGGTATAACATCCTACAGACCAACGTCCTCCATGTCTTTTTCGCACCGAAAGGCATGTATGTTGCATTTGGACAGCAAGAGTCATCCCTTGCATTGTTTCTCCGCTTCTAAGGCACCATTGCAATTGAACACAAAACTGGTAAGCCATAAATAGTGTCGTCCCATCACGACTTCTAAAGATTATACATGTTACAGTTGAACTGTCTGACATAAAAAAGGAGCCATCAACTAAAAGCGCAACCTTACTTGCCGGCGAGGGAGGCCACGGAATGCCAGGTGCATGGTCTTTCACCATCGGCACAACCCAATCAAGACATGATCCTGGTGCAGGCATTTTCCCCTTCAAAATCTCTTTCATGCTATATTGTCGCATGATACGTCTCCAACGTATCTATAATTTTTGATTGTTCCCTGCTATTATATTATCTGTTTGGGATGTTTTATATGCAATAATATGCTATTTTATATTATTTGTTGGACTAACATATTAGCCTAGAGCTCAGTGCCAGTATCTATTTTTTTCTTGTTTTTGAGTTTCGCAGAAAAGGAATACCAAACGGAGTCCAAACAGAATAAAACTTTCGCGATGATTTTTCTTGGACCAGAAGACACCCAAGAGACTTGGAGATCAAGTCCGAGGAGCCACGAGGCGGCCACAGGGACGGAG
The DNA here is from genome assembly GCF_018294505.1 of Triticum aestivum. Classification (NCBI taxonomy): domain Eukaryota; kingdom Viridiplantae; phylum Streptophyta; class Magnoliopsida; order Poales; family Poaceae; genus Triticum; species Triticum aestivum. The sequence goes on from NC_057799.1 coordinate 96,742,389, forward strand.
GGCGCGCGCCCTCCTGTCTTGTGCCCACCCCCCCCCCCCCCCCGTGACCCCCCTGACCTAATTCCTTCGCCTATATATTCACATATATTCTCAAACCACCAGAGGCATCCACGAAAACACTTTTCCACCGCCGCAACCTTCTGTACCCATGAGATCCCATCTAGGGACCTTTTCCGACACCCTGTCGGAGGGAGATTCGATCATGGAGGGCTTCTACATCAAGTCTATTGCTCTTCCGATGAAGCGTGAGTAGTTTACCACAGACCTATAGGTCCATAGCTAGTAGCTAGATGGCTTCTTCTCTCTCTTTGATTCTCAATACCATGTTCTCCTCGATGTTCTTGGAGACCTATCCGATGTAATCTTCTTTTGCGGTGTGTTTGCCGAGATTCGATGAATTGTGTATTTATGATCAGCTCATCTATGAATATTATTTGAATCTTCTCTGAATTCTTTTATGCATGATTTGGTATCTTTGTAATTCTCTTCGAACTATCGATTTGGTTTGGCCAACTAGATTGGTTTTTCTTGCAATGGGAGGAGTGCTTAGCTTTGGGTTCAATCTTGCGGTGTCCTTTCCCAGTGACAGTAGGGGCAGCAAGGCACGTATTGTATTGTTGCCATCGAGGATAAAAAGATGGGGTTTTCATTCATATTGCTTGAGTTAATTTCTCTACATCATGTCATCTTACTTAATATGTTACTCTGTTCTTCATGAAGTTAATACTCTAGATGTAGGCAGGAGTCGGAGTAATAATAGTAGATGCAGAATCGTTTCAGTCTACTTGACACGAACGTGATGCCTATATTTCATAATCATTGCCTTAGATATCGTCATAACTTTGCGCTTTTCTATCAATTGCTTGGCAGTAATTTGTTCATCCATCGTATTATTTTTTTGACATAAAGACTGTAAGGGAACCCCCTACAGTATAATCGGTGCAACAAACCCAAATTGCAAGTACCATGCCTTGAACCTGGATGGGTGGGAAGGCATCAGCCCCTTCCCACCACTAGGCTATGCCTTAGTCTGCACCCACCGTATTATTTGCTATCATGAGAAGCCTCTAGTGAAGCCTATGGCCTCCAGGTCTATTTTCCATCATATTAGTTTCCGATCTACTATTTTACAATCTTTTACTTTCCGATCTATAAACCAAGAATACCAAAAATATTTATTTTACCGTTTGTTTAGTTTCATCTATATGTATCAGATCTCACTTTTGCAAGTAACCGTGAAGGAATTGACAACCCTTTTATCGTGTTGGGTGCAAGTTGTTTGATTGTTTGTACAGGTATTAGTGATTTGTGCATTGTCTCCTACTGGATTGATACCTTGGTTCTCTAACTGAGAGAAATACTTATCTCTACTTTGCTGCATCACCCTTTCCTCTTTAAGGGAAAAACCAACACAAGCTCAAGAAGTAGCATCACGAAAGATGATCGATCAACCTCGCCGCCCATGCGATGCAAGGTCAAGGCAAATTGATATTGCCGAACTCTCGAGGTTGCCACCTCGTCCTCCATTTTCTCTGTTGCGCCCTGCATAGTCCACCAAGACACCACTTTTTGGCGTCGTCCCGACATACAATCGCTCGCCCTCAAGCTGCAACGCCGCACGACCCAATCACCCACAACCCAAGTTGAATAGGGCAACCACCCGTATACCAGGACAGTCACACCAACTCTTTTGGAGCCGTCGCCCCGACATAAAGTCAAATCGTTCCCCTCTGGAGCGCGTCGACCGAGCCGACAACCCCACCGCACTAGTAGAACAAAACTGACACTCCACCAATGCAAACCGACACCCTGCCTCATAGGATTGCCGGCACATTACTTCCCGAAGCCGCCACCTGGGCACACAACCACCATCCGGGGCCGCTTCCTCAACATCCACATGCCTCAACCAAGAGAGCCATGCCACAACCAATAGCTAGCTCTTCAAGGCGACACCCCCAAGAGAGAAACAACGCAGGCATCGTTGTCGCCCGCTTGAGAAAGACTGAAACTTGGGTTTTCAATCGAAAAGCCAAAGCCATTTGTGAACGGAGAGGAGGCAAGGTTCCACAACGGTGCCTCCAAGAAGGAGAATGATGCCTGAAGGCACCGCCACTGACTCGAGGTCCGGGCATGGCTTTCACCCGAAAAAACCTCCCTCTCGAGAAGATCTTGCATATATCGGAACTGCCTCTAAGAAGGGGAACAACGCCCGAAGGCGCCACCACCGACTCATGGTCAGGGCATGACTTTCACCTAGAACCCTTTGTATCCCACGAGAAGAGCTTCCATATCTCAGAACTGCATAGAATGCCTCTCGAGATGACCCCGAAGCCGATGGAAGAAGGGTAAACTCAAGCTGTTGCCCGAATGTTGCCATCTAAGGGCATCTCCAATGTTGACCCCTAAACCGGACACTGCATCTGTCTGCGCACAGGGGAGACCAGTCTATGGACACGGATGCAGGAGCCGGCCATCCAAAGCTAGCCGCATACATCCGCCCCCAATTTTTCCAGTCTACACGCTCTAAATAGCCACATATCTAGTTTCGGTTTAGCCCAGAATTGTTCAAATTTTTAAATGCACCAGCAGTTCTAATTGAAATGCGATCGTGCCATATTCAAGTATCCGCAATGCGGCCATGCATTTTCGATAACTAGGGAACCCAATCCTTCCTACTGCATCCTTCTTCAAGATAAAATCAAAGGACTAGACGCTTTGATAGACATGATCAAAGACATTTTTTGCATCCAAAAGCACTGGCGGAAATTGTCAGCGAACAGGGCATCAGTGGCAAAGTAGTCGTCCATCAGTGTCAAATGGTCGTGTGCCCTGTTGCGATTGAGCACTCGATGGCCCTTGATCGACCCCTTGAAATTGAGAGCATGCCCTTCCGCGCACTCTGCGTCCGCCAGGACCGCCTACATCATCGCCGTCTCATTCGTTTAGTCCTCCTCGTCCGACGAGTCATCCGACGACTCAACATAGAGCTCGTATATGTACTCCATATTCGAATCCAATTCTTCAAAGAAGAAGGGACAACAAAATTTAGCACGGCCATTTCAACGAACACTTGTCGGGCATGGTGACAACCGTAGGGGCAGATGGTACAGGTGCGGTGGGCGGAGGAGAGGTGTGAACCGGCGGCAGAGGAGAAGCGGTGTGGAGCCTAAGTGTAGCGGTGGAGGTGACGGAGTCGCGGAGTTCCGGGAAGGGTGGGGCGGCTGGGGCGGTGGAGCGCCGGCGGCGGCAAAAGAGAAAACAGATGCAGAGAAAGATGGAAGAATGGAGGCGCGGGGTCGCGGTTTTTGGGTGGGCCGGAGGTGTCGGAGTTCTACGGGTACTAGACTCCGGCAAAGCCTCCTCCAGTTTGCGAGAAAAAAGACGTCTAGACCGGCCCGTGGACGTACATCGTTGGGTGACAAAATACGTCCGACCACGCAGTCCGGATGGTTGTAGACAGTTGAGGGACCGTTTTGGAGATGCCTTAAACCTCGTGGCCATCTTGAAATAGGCTTTCACCCCATTTTTTATATAAAAAAGCAACCAACTAATCCGTACAACGAGTAACAAGGTGCGGAAATTACAAAGTCCATAACATCAAGAAGGTGCTGGAGAAGCAAGGCGCCGAGCAGTGCCATGTAGCGCGTCCAACATCTCCCCCATCATCTCAGACCGAAGAAGCGGGCTCCTCCGAGCACACCATGTCTGCCCATGGCTAACGTCACTACTTAGTTCAAGTCTTGGTGTTGCAAGGCGAGTTATAGCATATTTTGTGCACGTCAAAGAAAACCAGGAACAATTCATCTGTAGAAACATGTGGCAGTTTTTTCATAACGAATGCATCACAAATTATTCGTTCACAGGACCGCGGCACATTCTTCACGGCTGACGCGCACGACACCAGCGAGCGTCAACAGTTGATCCAATGACTTTATTATTATATTTCCTATAATCCCTATGCTCATATGGCCCCAGCGCCATATGATATGTCCTATAGTGTATCTACGCACGCCCGATCTTCTCCACCAGGCGTCTCTCGATCTCCATCCTCTTCTTCATGAGCACGGTGTACTTCTTCAGGAGCTCCCTGCCCTCATCCCCCGGCGCCGGCACCGCCAGCTTTGCGCCGAGCGAGGTCTTCTCCAGGTTGCCCGTATACATCCGGGAGATGGGAACAAAGCCTCCTTCCTCCTTGCACAGCCACCCGTGGGCGGCTCTCAGGGCTGCGCCCAGCGAAGCCGAATCTGTTACAATTCCACAAGCACTATCAGTATTACTCTGTTCTGCCGCTTTTTTTTTTCCGTTGGTGGATAGAGTTATAAGAGTTTGTGCAAATTTTACGCACGAACAAGGGAGAGTTTCAACATACCGGGTCTCTCAACTGTGAAGACGGGGCAGCCAAAGATTTTCGCGATCAACTTGAGGATGCTCTCATTGGAGGATGCTCCGCCGGTTGCTATGATCCGCTTTGGTGGGTTGGGCATGCCAAACCGCTCGGCATGACCTCTCATCGACAACATCTGGCCCTCGACGATGGCACGAACCTATCGCAAGGAATCGTGAGCGTGACTCATTTATTTGCCACTAGTATCATAAAGTTAGAGACAGATAAGACCGTTAAGCATACTTCAGATTCTGGATCAAATTCTTGCACCTCACACTCCTTCAGATTGTCAGATGAGGCGTCACTGAAATTCTCGACAATGTATCGGTGGAAACCAACTGCACCGAACAAGCGAATTTGTTTAAGGTTATAAATCACAAGAGAAATGGACAAAGTTTTATAAACATTATTACATGATTACCTGGAAGAGGAGGCAGGATTTCATGGTCTTTGTAGTAGAATCCTAACCTACCACCTATATGAAAATAAAGATGAATTTCATTATGTCACACTTCAATCACTGTCATGGTGACAATCAGCATGAGCAAGTTTTTAACCCATGACAAAATTACAGAAAATTAGCAGGCCTGGAAAATTTATAGTTGAGACGTAGTAATCCATTCAAATGTTACTAATCCATATGTGCTGAAAGCAATAGAGATAATATATTGCAACCTAAAAGACCAAGACAACTTATCTAAGAACTTACCATTCAGAGGGGGTGTTTTCTCTAGATAGTTGTTGAAAATATCCCATGATTTTTCTGCGCACTGATTCCGCACATCTGAAATAACATCAGGAGTAGTGTCAGCAAAGTAATAGTAGTTACACGGAGCCCAGAATTTTCAAACATTACAAACCATATTTAGAACTTTCAGAAAATTTTGTAAATCCCACATGAACATACAGATATTCCCCACATACTTGTGAATCTTCATCAATAAATATTTTTATTTGAGCGTACATAGTGAGTATCTGCATGTATATGTATTTTTTTCCAGATTTTAACAGAACTCCATTTCTTTTTTAGTTTTTAAAAGCAAGGCTCCATGGATCCTGCGATCCACTTGTAGTTTCCTAATGCCATACATCGCAATACAGATAGAAGGATAACAGTTTTATACCTTCCCGGGTCAATGAGCCATTTTTGTAACATAGCATCACCATGTAACCATCTGGTTCAACAGGGTTGGGAAAAACATGGCCTTCAAGGCTTGGTTTAGCTTCGGCAGTAATCCCAAAAACCTAAAATACAATTAGGAGATAAGTCTGACAGCAGCTTGAAAAGAAAATGCAACAACTGAAACAGGATCCTTGCAACTCACCGTGTCACTGGTACCAAGGCTGATAGCAAGATCGCCAGGTGTATTCAGTGTTAAACCTACAACAGATGCAATGTTCCAATGGAGTGTTAATGATGAATAGAGGAAAGTAATAATCACTTGCTGCTAATTGGACCGTGATTGTTAAATGATATAACAGCTGCATTGAAAATGACAACACCAGCAATTCGTAAAAGAATCAAAGAAACGACAGTGAAGTACCTGCAAGGCTATTGGGATTGTCACCTGACCACTGAATAACGAAACAGTTCTTGTCAAACTGATGCCTGCAAATGCATATTGCATCAATGAACTTATGGGATGATACTGCAAATAATCTTCATTGCTTCTGACATTAGGATTGCATTTGTTAAGACCATTAAGCTAGCTTACCTGTTAACAAATTATTTCTATAGATTCCCTTTGATAGCGAAAAAGAGGTGACAGAAAATACTGGAGTTACAGATTTGCGGGTGTACACTTAATTACCAAGTGGCATAAAAAGAACGTAACCATATTTTTAGTTTTTTTTACAGATGCACCACACGAGTGCAGCAGTAAAACAACTCACCTTTCTACAAAATATGAAGAAATCCGACCTGCAGCTGCACATGCCGGTGCCAGATTTCCCAGCTTCTGTTCAAGATCAGGAGCAGTTGCCTGGAGGAGGAAGTGCACAATTTGATATTTTATTCTTAGAGATATGTGGAATTTATTTAAATATTTTTTATATTTAAGCCATTCAAGAAATCTGGTGTGTAGCTAAACAGACAAGGGGCGAACCTCTAAAACAGCTTTTGACCAGGTCCTCTTGTTTATATCCATCAAGTTCATCCCAGCACCATCAGTTTCATCAATACTTGCATAGCATCCAACAAGGATAGATGCCATAAATGAGCTCACCAAAGATATTCTCTCGGTATTTTCATAAATATGGGGTGCTGTTTGGTAGATCTTCCGTATCTGGGGCCCAGTGAATCTCTCATAGGCACGAGACCCTGTCAGCTTAGATAACTCCAATGCTCCTCCGACAGCATTTTCTACTTCTCTGCATTGCTTGGTAGTGCTACTGTCCATCCATATCGGTGAGTCCATGGTAGAAAAGGCATCCTTAAGCTGGGATACCAAGCTCTTACCAGGATCCAGGGAAGACAGTACAGCTTGACTACCCTTCTTCCAATAAACGCTGCCATGTTGTTGCCCACTCCCTGAAACAGCCACAACCTTACTGAAGTTGATCTTTGGTTTTAGTTTCTCAAGAAGCAGTTCCAAAGCCTCAACCCACATTATGGTTGGTGAATATATACGGCCGTCATCTGTAGGATCTCTGTAGACCCCACCCTCGGTTTTGTAGTGCGGTAATTCGGAGTCAAAATTAACAGTTTCAGAAGCGACTATTATTAACTCATTGCTGAGCACAGTAGCTTTCACAGACCTGTAGCATAAGATTGCAAAATTAGATCCCACAATGGTGATAAACTGCACAATTATCATGATAACAAAAGGAAAAATGAATAGGCACATCTGAAGCAAATGGTGGGTGCATTGTCGGGTAAAGCGAACAAGGCTTTATCAGCGTGGGGGATCTAAAAGAAAAGAAACAACATGCCCAAAGTACACCCCTCGGTCTGTTGCCTGTGTATGGTTTAAAAGGAGTGAGGAGCATAGGTGATTAGCATGGACATAGAGCTGAACCCAGACCTGACACATTAGGTTCTGCATCTATAAAACCTCTTATCTCATAATTAGATCGTCACACCAGCTATTCTCATTGACATTTCAGGTTTTTCTGGATTCAATCTTGTGCGGAAACCTTTCAATTACGAACTTAAAAAACCACTATCCCTGCGTACCACTACCTTACATCTAACATCTTCAGTTAGGCACCACAAATACTAGAGAACCAGATAGTATTATCACCAAATTCTACGCAACAACATTTCTCTTCCACAAAAGGCAGTTCCAATTCAACTTCACACCTCCTCGATCGGCCGCATCATCCCCATCGACCAGAACGATGATCAACATTCGACTCGCCCAAACCAAGCCACACAAGATCCGGCGTCCAAACAGCCAAAAACTACTGAAGAAAAGACGCAAGAAAAGTGGTAAGGAAGGAGGACTCACTGAGTGGAGCTGTCCAGTCCGAGGAAGAGGGCCCCATCCGGGAGGGAGCTCCGCCCGACCATGGCTGCCGGCGACCGGTCCGCCTCGTCGGCGCCCACGCGAATCCCCTGCTCCGGGTACGACGGCAGGCGACGCGAGCCGGGAGGGAAGGAATCAGACGGATCGGGGAGGAGGAGCAGGTAGCGCCGAAGTGGACTGATCGACCAACAAACAAACAAATATAACCCGTAGGACTTGCTGGGATAAGGACGGCGTTATCCAGCTAGGATGAGATCAGGGAGCGGCCATGCCGGAGCCATTCCGTTTCGGGTCGCGCGCAAGGATCGCTCGCGTCGTCATTATCTACTCATCCCTGCTGCTGCGTTCAGGTTTCATATTTTCCCGAGGGTGGGCATTTATTTTCTTTTCTTTTTTCTTTTCTGGGCGGGTCTCACGTGTAGGTGACATGTTTTTACTAGGAATTTTCATTTTTCTCCCTTGGGTCCCATTTGTAAGCGACATGTAAGAGACTCTAGGAGAGTTGCCGTGTCTGCCTGGTCGCCGTAATAACCGCTATTAACAAGACAATTTTGGCCGAAAAGATACTCTGGTATAGTAGGATCGTCACAATTTATCAAGCGTCCTCCATATATGGACTCTCAATATATGCCGCCTTTTGGTGGTTATGTGTGATCTTGTGTGGCGCGAAAAGGACTTCAGATAGCCCCGGCTTCACGTGGGATGGCAGAAGGTTGGGGAAAAAGAATGTCTCATTGTCGAGCGGATCCCCTGATCATGGAGGCAACAAATATTTAATTTTGTGCTTGTGCGTTGCCTCCGCAACCTTCATATTCATACGAAACGTGTTCCATATATGATATGAATGTTGTTAATGTGACGATTCTGCTAGAGTTGCTCCAACAGAAGAGAACAAATGATTTTATTTTTGAGAAAGGAGAACAAATGATTTTAGTTAGATGTCCATCTGTAAGGAGGGGCAAAACTGCCTTAGAAATGTATATGTCACAGTTAAAGGACTTTGAGTGACGGAACCGAGACGACACGAAAAACCATAAGAGCACCTACGCTTGCATACTTTTTCTTGCTTCTAAGATTGTCTCTAAGGGTTTAGAGGTTGCCTCTATACAGTGTGCGCGTCTGCCTCTAACAAAAAAAAAACTTAGCACCATAAGCTAAGAAGTTGCCTTTAATGAATAAAATATTAACATCTCAACATGTAAACACATACAAGTGGAGAATTTTGCCATCAAATGGCACTACTGCCAAAAGGGCCTAAGATGACACATGTATCGCACACCATTTGATCAAATTATGTGCGGTGCACGAACTGCAAACGGTATGAAAATAAACTCCTGTGCCAGAAAACAAAACGTGTGCGACGACCCATCCATCGGGCACATTTTTGGTACGCAGACCGTGTGTGATAACGGCACACGGAAAATTGTCCTCATGCGTGTGCGATATGTCGTCGTAACACAGACGATTCTGAATTCTAATTGTGGGTGTTAATTGGCAAACACTTTGCAAAAATAAGTGTGTGCAATGGCTTAAAGTAGCGCACACGATTGACTTCAAGATTACGTGTGTGTGCGCAATGAGTTCAGAGATACAAAGACGGGTTTTGAAGGGCACTCGTGTGGATAATTATAGACAGGCATATGATTGATTGTTGTGAATTATGTGCTCTACAGGGAGCACAATCGAAAAAACCAATTTGTGTGCCATAATGTGAAAGATCACTGTCGATTCAGTATTATTAATCATTTGTGATTAGATCGACAAGAGAAACACATACCAGATTGGTAATTAAATCAAGTGCATTACATATTAAGGTCCAAATATACAATAGCTAGAGAGTATACAGTCTGCTTTAGTCGTCGTCGTTGTTGTTGTTGTTGTTGTTGTTGTTGCTGTTGTTGTTGTTGTTGTTGCTGTTGTTGTTGTTGTTGTTGTTGTTGTTGAATAGCCCCGCGACAAACGTGTTGGCAAGGACGCTTCTTGCCGCTGACCATTGGCTTTTCGTTGCCATCATCATTGTTCATGTCCTCGTCCTCATCTTCCTCGGTCCACCATTCCTCCTCATCATCATCGTCTTCTTCATCCTTCAGCGGCTCCTTGTCCGTCTGGTCATCATCCGACGACTCGGGAAGCGGCGTCCCTTCCGTGAACCGGATATAATCGAGGTTAGGGCTCGATGCTGGACTCATGGAAGACAAGCGCGATGATTCCAAGGTTGATCTTAGAGTGGGCGCCTGACTGGCGAAACTATCGCTTGCGGAGAACGACATGGCTATGCTACGTACAAACCGCGAGAAAGCGAGATTGCAGAGTGTGTGTGTGTGTGAGAGTGTGTAGTGGCAGGGCAGCCGGCCGGGATGAAGATGGTGGCGACTAAAGCGGGGATGAAGAAAAGAGCAATGACAATTGAACCAGGGGATTGATGGATTATATTGGCGCCTTGAAAGGTGGTTAGAATTCTGATATAATAAACCACAATTATTAGTACCTCGTCGCTGTAAATTCCCGCGGTTGGACAATTTTCGATATGATAATTACGCACACGGTTGGAGTGTCCAAAAGTGTGCAATATGTCAACTGTTTCACATGGTACATTTTAGCAATTCACACAGGTCGCTAAATGCATTGTTTCAACTATGCACACGCTTATCTGAAACACAACATGTGCGAAACTAGCACCATATATTGGAGTTGTTCGCTTGATTTCTCAGATGCAAAGATTTGAATATTTTAGTATTGCACTTTATGATAAAAAAGTTGTACAACTGAGTCATGTTTTGTATGTCTTCATCCGAAAAAAAAAATGTTTTGTATGTCTTCACATGATCTTTTTGAAGTAGTTGTAGGCGCTAAATGTTTTATCTTTGGCGGATTTTTCCTTTTGGCCCAGGGTTTGCTCCATTCTTTGCTCTTCTACAAATCCTCGACAAAGACACATTTCTGCATCTGCCACGAATTTGCTTTGTCGAAAGAGGCTTGTTAGCAAATCAATCTTTTGTTAAATGATTAGGAGGACAGTGGTATCCCCAGCCCACCAAGCTTCAAGTCCTAGACTTGACACGGTGGTCGTATCCCCAGCCCACCAAGCCTTCCCGCGATGCGTGTTCAGTGGGAGGAGACGTTCCCCTTGACTACGAACGTCAATCTCAAGATAACGTGCTGACTCAGTCTCTCGAAGATGCTCATATGGGGTAGGGCGTCTGTGTGTGTGTTCATAGGGATGAGTGTATGTGCCTATGTATGAGTGTTTGCGACTATACTATGTTAAAAAAAGACGCTAGTTAGTAGCCTTTTGCAAAGCGATGACGACATTATACGTACAAGCTCTTTTAAATTGATGTTCCAATATCTTCTTGTCATTTTCCACACTTTTTCCTTTTCTTTTTTCCATCATACCATTCCATTGCATATTTTTTTAAGAATAAGAAAGATCCAAAATAAATTAAAGTAAATAATATTTGTTGCGGGGTAAGTAAATAATATTTGTTCCAAGGGAACCTTGTACTAAGAGCAATGTAAAAAAAAGTATACGTGCATAATTATTTATAAACCAAAAGAAAAAGATTTGTCTACGGCATAAAAGGATGCTCTAAGCAGTTGAGCAACAAAACCTCAGCAATAGCGTCTATTACAAGCCTTTTGCAAAGCGATGCCGAAATTGCACGTACAAGCTCTTTCAAATTGATGTTCCAACTTCTTGTCATTTTTTCTACACTTTCTCTTTTTGCTCTTTTCTTTTTTCCATCCTACTATTCCATTATGATTTTTTAAGAATAAAAATGATCCAAAATAGCTTGAAATATAACTAATATTTTGATCCGAGGGAACCTTGTACCAAATGCAATGTAAAAAAAAACTTATGTGCATACTTTTTTTTTAAGATTTGTCTACGGCATCTAAGGCGGGAGTTTCAGTGCAGCACAATGCAGGAACTGCAGCAGCCATCTGTCGTAATCGAGACGGTTCCTATCTTGGGTCGTCAGTGTTAGTTATCCAGGGCATATCGGATCCAGCTAGTTTGGAAGCTTTAGCTTGTGGAGAAGCTCTTTCACTAGCGCAAGACTTGGGTATACGACATCTCCAAATTGCATCAGATTGTAAACAGGTTGTGAACCATATTCGCCAAGGTGTGGGAGGAAGCTATGGAAGTGTTATTAGAGCATCTCCAGCTGTTGGCCCCCCAAGGGCGCCGAAAAAGAGCGGCCTGGGGTGGGAGTTGGCGGCGCCGTCGAGGGCAGCTGGTTCAGAATGAGGCCGCGCTCCGCCAAGTACCACGCCTTTGAGCTGCTCGTCGTTGCTCTGGAGCATGTCCGCCCCGTCCATGAGGAAAGCCAGGTCGGTGTTCCTCTTCTTCGCGGCGATGTTGGTCCGGAGTAGGTCGAGCTTGACGGCGCTGTTCATCATCAACGCCGACCACCGCGTCTCGGTCTTCTCTTCACGCAGGGCGGCCCGGGCCTGTGCGTCGGCGAGGCGATGCTCAATGGGCTCCTGCACTCGCGCGGTTGCCGAGTCGGCGTGTTTCCCCTTCTTGGCCCCTTTGTTGCATTCGGGGCGCCCGTCTCCCGCGCCCGGCGTCGGCGCGTCCGACTTGTAGGTCTCCTTGGCCTTGGCGAGGGTGCGCCGGACATCCGCCCACTTCTCGCACTTCTCGATCCGCTTGAAGACGTGGAGGTACTTGAAATCTTAGTCGCTGCTGTCCTGGCGAAACATGGCGAACATCCGCACCAACTGCACCGAGGAACAACCAGTCAGCGGCGCGCACCGGCGAAAGGAAAAAGGAGGGGCTGGCGTTCCATACCTGATCCTCGATGCTGGCGCCGCTCTCCGGGCGAGCCGCGATCTCCTTGACGATCCCATGCCATTTGTTGCACGCCGACTGGATGAGCCCCCAATGGTTAGCCATTGCCTTCGCCCCGCACTGCATGTACACGCCTTAGAAGTAGGGGTCGACGAGCTTGCGCTCGTCGAACTCGGCCTTGATGCGGTCCCAATACGTGTTGATGCTCTGGTTTGTGCCGGTGATCGGGTCGAGGCAGACGACTTTCCACACTTCGGTGAGGCACTCGTCCTCCTTGGACGCCCACTTGATGCGTCCTGGCCGCCCCCTTATTCTTCTTCCGTTTCCTTGCCGGAGCAGGCGCCGGCTCCTCCTCCTCTTCCTCCTCATCCTCCTCCTCCTCTGGCTCCGGCTCCGGCTCCTCCTCGCCGTAGTCGAGCTCGCCATCCATGTCGCCGTTGAGGTCCATTGTGTCGTCCTGGGTAGTAAACCCGAGGACGCGGCGGCCGAGCCGGCCGTGATGATGTCATCCATGTCGGCTTCGGTCATGTCGGTGTCGCCGAGATGCGACGTGGAGGCTTGGGAGAAGGGCAGCGCGCCACGGCGGAGAGGGGGCGTCGGGGAGGATGCGTAGGCCGGCGGTGAGTAGGTGTACGGAGGGTACTACACGCCGGTGAAGGCGGGCGAGGGCGTCCGCTGGGCCGGGTGACCATGGGGGAAGGTGATGTTGGGGTTGAACCCGCCGTGCGCGTCGCCGTCGGCGTAGCCCGGCGACGGCCTGCAGCCCCAGGGTTGCGGCGATGACGAGAAGCCGGCCGGAGAACCGACGCTTTGCTGGCTCTAGGGTGCGTACGGGCCGTGGCCGCCGGGTGGATTCATCATCCCCATGCGAGCCGCCTCGGCTTGTTCGACCGAGCGCTCCGCCTGCTCCACCGCCGCCGCGAGCCGCGCCGCGTTGTCCCGTGCCTTCTTGGCGTTGGCCCTGTTTTGCCAGTCGGCGGTGACAGCCTCCCGGCGCTGAACTTCCGCCCTCCAGTCGGCGTTGGACATGCCCGGGGGCTTGGACGGCGGCGCCCTCGGCTTCCTCTACTTCGGCTGGGCGACGGCGGCGGTCGCAGCCGTCGCGGCGCGGGGGACCACATACTTCTTCGGCGGCATGGCGGCCGGCGGGGAAGGGAGCAGGAGGAGATTAGCGGGAGGAATGGAGAGAATGAGAGGGAAGCTGGGGGGAAAGCGGGAAGAAACGGCGGGAAAAAGCCCTCCTCTCGCCGACGGAGCGGCCCCACGCCCCTTTTCGCTTGTGCCGGCGCCCCCAAGCGCCCCCAGCGCGCCGGGTTTGGCTCGGGTGCACCGGCTGTTATTTCGGCCCAATGCGACCAAAAACGGACTCTTGGGGGCGCGACTGGGCCGATTTTCGACCGCGGCGCTAAAAAATCGCCTGGGGAGGGCCTGTTGGGGGCGCGACTGGAGATGCTCTTAGAGAGATCCTAGAAACTGTGAGAAATTTTACTTCTTGTAATTTTGTTTCCGAACCTCGAGCTTCAAATACTGAAGCTCATAGGTTAGCTAGGTCAGGTACTTCTCTACCTTATGGGCGCCATATTTGGTTGGACATGTCGAGTGACCCAATCGCTTTTCCTTTAAACATTGATATTTATCAATAAAGACCTAGCTTTCTTGCTAAAAAAAACTAAGGATACTCTAAGCAGTTGAGCAACGAAACCTCAGCAATAAATAACGTGCGTATTTGTTTTTTTCTAAAAAAAATTGGTCTCGGAGGGGCTTGAACCCTCAACCTGCGGCATATAAGACCGACGCTCTAACCAATTGAGCTACAAGACCTCGACAATTATGAATATTATTTAACTTCCAAATATTGAAATTGCTATGTATTGCAAGCTTATTACGTGCATAATTTTAAAAATATTGGTCCCGGAGGGGCTTGAACCTGCGGCATATAAGACCGATGCTCTAACCAATTGAGCTACAAGACCCAGACAATTATGTTCATTGTTTAATTATTAAATATTGAATATTTACTGGGTCAGCATACGAGGAAGAAAACGGATTATAGAGAACATGCATGGCGAACCTTCGTTAACACAATTATGTAGCGCAATCTCCACACCACACAAGTAGCTATCACGGTGCGTAAAATCTCAACACCACACTGTTCTTGATTGCGAGCATGTGACGTCCCCGATTTGACCGTACACTAATCATGCACGCAAATGTGTACGATCAAGATCAGGGACTCACGGGAAGATATCACAACACAACTTTACAACATAAATAAGTCATACAAGCATCATACTACAAGCCAGGGGCCTCGAGGGCTCGAATACAAGTGCTCGATCATAGACGAGTCAGCGGAAGCAACAATATCTGAGTACAGACATAGGTTAAACAAGTTTGTCTTAAGAAGGCTAGCACAAAAGTAGCAACGATCGAAAAGGCAAGGCCTCCTGCCTGGGACCTCCTAACTACTCCTCGAAGCCGAACTCCACGTAGAATCATCCTCGGGATCTCTAGCTCCTGGACTCCAGCATCTGGTTGCGACAATCCGGTATAGAAAGGGGAAAAGAGGGAGAAAAGCAACCGTGAGTACTCATCCAAAGTACTCGCAAGCAAGGAGCTACACTACATATGCATGGGGATATGTGTAAAGGGGCATATCAGTGGACTGAACCGCAGAATGCCAGAATAAGAGGGGGATAGCTAGTCCTGTCGAAGACTACGCTTCTGGCCATCTCCATCTTGCAGCATGTAGAAGAGAGTAGATTGAAGTCCTCCAAGTAGCACCGCATATCATAATCCTACCCGGCGATCCCCTCCTCGTCGCCCTGTTAGAGAGCGATCATCGGGTTGTATCTGGCACTTGGAAGGGTGTATTTTATGAAGTATCCGGTTCTAGTTGTCATAAGGTCAAGGTACAACTCCGGGTCGTCCTTTTACCAAGGGACACGGCTATTCGAATAGATAAACTTCCCTGCAGGGGTGCACCACATAACCCAACACGCTCGATCCCATTTGGCCGGACACACTTTTCTGGGTCATGCCCGGCCTCGTAAGATCAACATGTCGCAGCCCCACCTAGGCACAACAGAGAGGTCAGCACGCCGGTCTAAATCCTATGGCGCAGGGGTCTGGGCCCATCGCCCATTGCACACCTGCACGTTGCGAACGCGGCCGGAAGCAGACCTAGCCTAGCAGGCGTTCCAGTCCAATCCGGCGCGCGCCACTCAGTCGCTGACGTCACGAAGGCTTCGGTTGATACCACGACGTCGAGTGCCCATAACTGTTCCCGCGTAGTTGGTTAGTGCGTATAGACCAAATGGCCAGACTCAGATCAAATACCAAGATCTCGTTAAGCGTGTTAAGTATCCGCGAACGCCGACCAGGGCCAAGCCCACCTCTCTCCTAGGTGGTCTCAACCTGCCCTGTCGCTCCGCCACAAAGTAACAGTCGGGGGCCGTCTGGAACCCAGGCCCACCTCTACCGGGATGGAGCCACCTGTCCTTTCAGCCCCCTCATCAGAATCACTTGCGGGTACTCAACGAGCCGACCCGACTTTAGTCACCACATGTGTCATGTATATAAAGTATATAATATATACCCGTGATCACCTCCCGAAGTGATCACGGCCCAGTAGTATAGCATGGCAGACGGACAAGAGTGTAGGGCCACTGATGGAACACTAGCATCCTATACTAAGCATGTAGGATTGCAGGTAAAGGTAACAACTGTAGCAACAATGACAGGCTATGCATCAGAATAGGATTAACCGAAAGCAGTAACATGCTACACTACTCTAATGCAAGCAGTATAGAGAAGAATAGGCGATATCTGGTGATCAAGGGGGGGGGCTGGCCTGGTTGCTCTGGCAAGTAGGAGGGGTCGTCAACTCCGTAGTCGAACTGGGCAGCAGCAGCGTCGGTCTCGTAGTCTACCGGAGAAGAAGAGGGGGGAAGAAACAGTAAATACGGAGCAAACAAAGCATCACAAAATATAACGAGGCAATACGCGGTGCTAGGTAAGCCCTAACGCGGTAGTAAGTGATACCGGCGAAGGGGGAAAACATCCGGGATAGTATCCCCGGTGTTCCGCGTTTTCGGACAGATGAACCGGAGGGGAAAAGTTGCGTGTTTTCTATGCTAGGTATGTGTGGTGGACGAACGGGATGCGTATCCGGATTCGTCTCGTCGTTCTGAGCAACTTTCATGTACAAAGTATTTTCATCCGAGTTACGGGTTATTTTCTATGATTTTTCAAAGTTTTAAAGCTTTTCTCGAGTTCATTAATAATTCAAAAACAATAGCAAAACTGCTATGTGTACCCAACTATGGCTAGCCACAGTGGCTCGCAGGTGGGACCAGTGAGCTAGGTTGACCCAGTCAAAGGTTGACTGGTCAACATATGAATAGTGTAAGCGGGTCCTGCGTGTCATTGACTTAGATCTTTTAATCTAATTTTAGCATATTAATCTAACAGTTGGTCCCAGATGTCATTGACTGGCCTTTTAACTAATGGGTTATTTAGTGTGAGGGACCACCTGTCACAAAACCATAGGCTATTTAATTAACATATAAAGTAGCAGCCCTAAACTAATCTAATTAGTAGTACTAACTAATCTGGATAGGCCTCATACCCAGAACACACACGCACGCACACCACACAGAACTCACTCACACATGCGCGCATGGCCGCTCGGCCATGGCCGGCCATGGCCAACAACAGGAGCAACCGGCGGGAAGGCGAGGCCACGCGCGGGACGGGGCCCGGCCTGGGCGCAGTGGGAGCGGCGGCGGACGCGGTTAGGCGCCGGCAGCGCGGACAGGCGGCTAAGGCGGCGGGGCAAGTGCTGCGGCGGTGGCAGAAGTAGCGAAGAGCAGGGAGCGGGCAGGGCAAGGAAGATGCAGCTAGCGACAGCATTAGTAGCAGTTAGCAGTAGCACGCAACAGCAACTAGGAGCAGCATGAGCAGCGGAACACGTACGCAAAAGCTCAGCCTCCGGCCATGGCGGCCACAGACGAACACGGGACGGAGCCTAACGGAGTGGATCGAAGATGGGAACGAGGGGAATTGGCCGAGGAGCTCACCGCGAACCTGTAGAGGTGCAAAGCAAGCTCGGGGAAGGCTTGGAGGCGACAAATCGAAGCGGCGATGAGTGGCGACCGGAGGTAGAAGATGACTCGATCCAGGCGATGCAGCGCGAGGGGGCTCGAGCTGGTCCTCGCAGGTGATGTAGATGACGAAGGGGGAGCCGGGGGAACAAGCTAATTTGGCGCGGGGACGACGTTGGCCACGCGGATGGCAAGGCTGTGGCAACGGATGCGGCTGCGCGCGTTGCACAGAAGAGGACGAGCGAGGGAGAGGGGGGAACGGGGCGAGGGTTTGTCCAGAGGCGTCGGGGTGCTCTTATCCATCGGGGGGTTCGTCGGATGCTTGACACGGCATCAAACATCGGCGTGGATGGCGGGGGCGCATCCACCACGCCATGGCCTCCCTGCCTCTGTACAGAGGTTGGGGAAAAGGCCACTGTGGGCTTGGGCTGAGTGCACTGTGCACTTAGGCCCAATGGCACAGTAGGTGTTTAGGCCTTTTTCTATTTGTTTGTTTGTTTGTCTTCTCTTTTTATTTATTTTCTTTTCTGTTTTCTTTTAACTTCCAATCTATTTTAACTCTATTAAGATAAATAATTAGCACCTAAATTAGTGTTGTAATTAAGCCTCTGCCATAAAAATCTTGACTTCCAAATAAAATAGTTTAGGATTTTATAAAATACAAAAGTCATTTATTTAATTATTTTAGCCACTATGTTAATTACTTTTGATCATTTAAACATGTTTTAAAAATGTGGTTTTCTCTACCACTATTACTCATGAATTATTTGACACGTTTAGAGCATTTTAATTTTAATGTTTGGAAACTTTTATTGTTTGACTTAAACTCAAATTTGAATTTGAATCGGTTTTGAACTAGCGCGAGATTAACAATAGTAGCCATGGTGACGTGGCATCATTAACGTGGTATTACTGTAGCTTAATTATCCGGGCGTCACAATTCTCCTCCACTATAAGAAATCTCGTCCCGAGATTTAAGAGGTAGTGAAAGGGGGGAGGGTTTGGTAACGAATCTAGCGGGTCTTCTCATTCTGGCTTGCTCTTCTCGAAGAGGCCGGTCCAATACATTGATGTCTTCATTTCTCTGCTTCAGGTCATCATGATGAAGCCGTCATCCTTTCTTCGGGAACTCCATCATACTTACGAAAGAATAAAGGGTGGGCATTCTGGGAGAACAGACCTCTGCAAGGTCGACTATCTGGTCGATAACATTGAGGAAGGTGGCGGAAGTAACTCTTGAATTGAAACTTAAGAAAATATTGAGAGCAAAGTAAGGAGGTATCATGGGAAGTTTCGAGCGGGCAGGCAATCGTTCGATGCCTGAAACAGGGCGTGAAAGGGGCTCAAAGCAATCGGGAATAAGTATTGCGTCTTATACCAGAATAGATCAATAGGCAGGTGGCCCGTGAGTTACATACAAAGTCAAGCACGAGGAATAACTTTGACAACAGGGTGTACAGGAGAGTCAGGTTTCGATCCTGTGGAACTGTGGGTTATGGGCCCACCATGTGGGTTAAAAGTAGGAAGGGCGGAGACGTCTTGCGTGATCATCTAAGCAAGGCATGTCAGAGGATAGTCTGTCTTTTATGTCGGCAACAACATCGGTACCAAGGGCGAGGGACGAAGAGAACCATTTTTCCGCATGGTCGAAACGAGGCGGACCAATAGGCAAAGTTCTCGTCCATCGGTGGTTACCGGAATATCATCGACAATAGTAACAGGGTCTTACTGACAGAATTGTACACCGAGGTGTTTACATAAGCAGGAGAATATTACTGCTTAGATCATATAGATCACCAGAAAGGTTAAACCAAACAATGGAAAGGAAAAATATGATTATCAGATTAAACAGAACAATGGAAAGGAAAATGTGTTTAAACACATATTTCAAGGGTATATCCTTCCCAAGGACAAGCAGAGCATGATATCCATGACAGGATATAATGTAGAAAACTCTTTAGGTACGGGAGAGAATTTTCATGACATTACCCATACAGCGGTGTTTGGATAATTGAGCAGGAAACATTTAGCATTGGGCTTCAAATGTTCCTGTTGAAAATCGGAGTACCATAGACATGCTTCGAGATAGCATTGACATGGTCAACAGGTGAAGATCAGACTTTGGAAACAAAAAGGATCCATCAGGAACAACTTATAGAATAAGTCTTACAATTTCCTCACGGAAGAATGACTAACCTTGCCAAAAAGGAAACTATAATAATAGGTCCTCCGGCCAGGTGTGCTAGGCATGACATCACCTTACCAGGCCATATAAAGACCAATGTTATAACTCTTGGAAATATGTTCCAACCATCATATCTGACCGAGATTCATATCTGATTGGTGTCAGGATACCTCAGACTCAGGATCCTGAGATAAAAAGGTGCGACACGAATTGACGAGAAGACATCATAAGATTCTCGGGAAATGAATTATGGAAGCGAGTTCTGAAACAAAAGTTCATTAGTAAACCAAGGAGAGGATGAGGAGGTGGCTGATGGACTCAGCGACAAATCATCGAGATTTCCAAAGGATGGATTTCCACAATGATGTGAACCAGGTGGTAACACCTGTCAGATCAAACGATATAATGATGTATGCTCGAGGAAAACATACACAATTAAACATTGGTTGAAAGGGGCACCCGAAATATGGGCTGGGTTGCACGACCAACGTCGGAATGGAAATTTAGCAACCATCACACTACATTGGAATTATTGTCCATTAACTCTGAAGTAACAAGGTTGCTAGAGATATTAAATTCTCATAACAGAGTTCACTCAACACGGGGACCAAGAGAAGAATGATGATGGTGAGAAGCATCACTGTATCAAGAATTTCTTAAGAGGTGGTGAAACTCTCACGACATTCTTGACATAAAAGATGGTAATACTCCAGTGTAAAGAAGAACAATTGCTGGATAGCAAGGAACTCAAGGTATAACACAAAACAAGAACAAGTTTGTGTTGGAGGAAAGGTAGTAGAGTGGTCGATGATAACACTAATCATCGAGGGCAAGGATGGTCTTTCTCATCATGAATTCCATTGATATCCTGGAAGAGCTCAGAATGCTAATGATGATCACGACACATTTGTCGAGAGAATTCATGAAGATGTAATCGATTGGCGATGACATCAAGTTTTAAGGACTGATGCAGGGATAGATTATTGGACCCATGGATACGACACCAACTCGAAATCAAGCTTGCTGTTCGAGGTGAACGATAAGACGAGGAAGATTGACGTTAGCTTAGCTCAGCGTAGAAGGTTGTGCTTCGGGATTAAGGACCAGGTAGCACAGTTAAAATCGGCACGACAAGGATATAGACAAGCAGGCTAGGAATGACGTGATTGAGTTCAAGCTCGTAAATAATGAAGGTTACCAAGAGTTTCTTAATCGCAATGCGGACTCGAGTCAGTTATCGGTGTCTTTGAGTGTTTAATAACTCAGAGCCCGTGAAAAATTGGAATCAATGAGAATGTAGCACTTGATGAAGAACTCATAAGAAGTTATGCAGTTCCGTGATAATCTTGAGATACCAGGGGGGTAATACTCGACGACAAATCAAAGTAGAGGTTGGACTGGGGTATTACTCTACAGAAGACAAGTGCTTAAACTTGCACGAGAAATGGTATTTAAACGAGAACGTGGTCGGAACCACAATTGCAAAAGGCCAGATCCCAGATATAAGATGAACTTATTGTAGGGGATCGTAGCAGAAATTTAAAATTTTCTACGCATCACCAAGATCAATCTATGGAGTCATCTAGCAACGAGGGAGAGGAGTGCATCTACATACCCTTGTAGATCGCGAGCGGAAGCGTTCAAGTGAACGGGGTTGATGGAGTCGTACTCGTCGTGATCCAAATCACCGATGACCGAGCGCCGAACGGACGACACCTCCGCGTTCAACACACGTACGGAGCAGCGACGTCTTCTCCTTCTTGATCCAGCAAGGGGAAGGAGAGGTTGATGGAGATCCAGCAGCACGACGGCGTGGTGGTGGAAGTAGCGGGGATCTCGGCAGGGCTTCGCCAAGCTCAGCGAGAGGGAGAGGTGTCACGGGAGGGAGAGGGAGGCGCCAGGGGCTGTGGTACAGCTTGTTGGAAATATGCCCTAGAGGCAATAATAAAAGGTTATTATTATATTTCTTTGTTCATGATAATCGTCTATTATTCATGCTATAATTGTATTGTCCGGAAATCGTAATACATGTGTGAATACATAGACCACAACGTGTCCCTAGTAAGCCTCTAGTTGACTAGCTCGTTGATCAACAGATAGTCATGGTTTCCTGACTATGGACATTGGATGTCATTGATAACGGGATCACATCATTAGGAGAATGATGTGATGGACAAGACCCAATCCTAAGCATAGCATAAAAGATCGTGTAGTTTCGTTTGCTAGAGCTTTTCCAATGTCCAGTATCTTTTCCTTAGACCATGAGATCGTGCAACTCCCGGATACCGTAGGAGTGCCTTGGGTGTGCCAAATGTCACAACGTAACTGGGTGACTATAAAGGTGCACTACGAGTATCTCCAAAAGTGTCTATTGAGTTGGCACGGATCGAGACTGGGATTTGTCACTCCGTGTGACGGAGAGGTATCTCTGGGCCCACTCGGTAATGCATCATCATAATGAGCTCAATGTGACTAAGGCGTTAGTCACGGGATCATGCATTGCGGTACGAGTAAAGAGACTTGCCGGTAACGAGATTGAACAAGGTATTGGGATACCGACGATCGAATCTCGGGCAAGTAACATACCGATTGACAAAGGGAATTGCATACGGATTGATTGAATCCTCGACACCGTGGTTCATCCGATGAGATCATCGTGGAACATGTGGGAGCCAACATGGGTATCCAGATCCCGCTGTTGGTTATTGACCGGAGAGGCGTCTCGGTCATGTCTGGATGTCTCCCGAACCCGTAGGGTCTACACACTTAAGGTCCGGTGATGCTAGGGTTGTAGAGATATATGTATACGGAAACCCGAAAGTTGTTCGGAGTCCCGGATGAGATCCCGGACGTCACGAGAGGTTCCGGAATGGTCCGGAGGTGAAGAATTATATATAGGAAGTCAAGTTTCGGCCACCGGGAAAGTTTCGGGGGTTACCGGTATTGTACCGGGACCACCGGAAGGGTCCCGGGGGTCCACCGGGTGGGGCCACCCATCCCGGAGGGCCCCGTGGGCTGAAATTGGAAGGGAACCAGCCCTTAGTGGGCTGGGGCGCCCCCCTTGGGCCTCCCCCCATGCGCCTAGGGTTGGGAACCCTAGGGGGGAGCTTCCCCCTTGCCTTGGGGGGCAAGGCAACCCCTTCCCCCCTTGGCCGCCGCCCGCCCCCTTGGAGATCCCATCTCCCAGGGCCGGCGCACCCCCCCAGGGGCCTATATAAAGGGGGGGAGGGAGGGCAGCAACCTACAGCCTTGGGCGCCTCCCTCCTCCCCTGCAACACCTCTCTCTCTCTCGCAGAAGCTCGGCGAAGCCCTGCCGGAGACCCGCTACATCCACCACCACGCCGTCGTGCTGTTGGATCTCCATCAACCTCTCCTTCCCCCTTGCTGGATCAAGAAGGAGGAGACGTCGCTGCACCGTACGTGTGTTGAACGCGGAGGTGCCGTCCGTTCGGCACTCGGTCATCGGTGATTTGGATCACGGCGAGTACGACTCCGTCACCCACGTTCATTGGAACGCTTCCGCTCGTGATCTACAAGGGTATGTAGATGCACTCCCTTCCCCTCGTTGCTAGTAAACTCCATAGATGCATCTTGGTGAGCGTAGGAAAATTTTAAATTATGTTACGATTCCCAACAGTGGTATCAGAGCCAGGCCTATGCGTAGTTACTATGCACGAGTAGAACACAAAGTAGTTGTGGGCGTTGAGTTTGCCAATTCTTCTTGCCGCTACTAGTCTTTTCTTGTTTCGGCGGCATTGTAGGATGAAGCGGCCCGGACCGACCTTACACGTACACTTACGTGAGACAGGTTCCACCGACTGGCATGCACTAGATGCATAAGGTGGCTAGCGGGTGTCTGTCTCTCCTACTTTAGTCGGAACAGATTCGATGAAAAGGGTCCTTATGAAGGGTAAATAGAAATTGGCAAATCACGTTGTGGTCATACGTAGGTAAGAAACGTTCTTGATAGAAACCTACAAACCACGTAAAAACTTGCAACAACAATTAGAGGACGTCTAACTTGTTTTTGCAGCAAGTGCTATGTGATGTGATATGGCCAGAAGATGTGATGAATGATATATGTGATGTATGAGATTGATCATATTCTTGTAATAGGAATCACGACTTGCATGTCGATGAGTATGACAACCGGCAGGAGCCATAGGAGTTGTCTTTATTATTTTGTATGACCTGCGTGTCATTGAATAACGCCATGTAAATTACTTTACTTTGTTGCTAAACGCGTTAGCCATAGAAGTAGAAGTAATAGTTGGCGTGACGACTTCATGAAGACACAATGATGGAGATCATGATGATGGAGATCATGGTGTCATGCCGGTGACGAAGATGATCATGGTGCCCCGAAGATGGAGATCAAAGGAGCATGATGATATTGGCCATATCATGTCACTATATGATTGCATGTGATGTTTATCATGTTTTTGCATCTTATTTGCTTAGAACGACGGTAGCAAGTAGGATGATCCCTTATAATAATTTCAAGAAAGTGTTCACCCTAACTGTGCACCGTTGCGAAGGTCCGTTGTTTCGAAGCACCACGTGATGATCGGGTGTGATAGATTCTAACGTTCGAATACAACGGGTGTTGACGAGCCTAGCATGTACAGACATGGCCTCAGAACACGGAGGACCGAAAGGTCGAGCATGAGTTGTATAGAAGATACGATCAACATGGAGATGTTCACCGATCTTGACTAGTCCGTCTCACGTGATGATCGGACACGGCCTAGTTAAACTCGGATCATGTTTCACTTAGATGACTAGAGGGATGTCTATATGAGTGGGAGTTCATTAAATAATTTGATTAGATGAACTCAATTATCATGAACTTAGTCTAAAATCTTTACACTATGTCTTGTAGATCAAATGGCCAACGTTGTCCTCAATTTCAACGCGTTCCTAGAGAAAACCAAGCTGAAAGATGATGGCAGCAACTATACGGACTGGGTCCGGAACCTGAGGCTCATCCTTATAGTAGCCAAGAAAGATTATGTCTTAGAAGCACCGCTAGGTGATGCACCAATCCCAGAGAACCAAGACGTTATGAACGCTTGGCAATCACGTGCTGATGATTACTCCCTCGTTCAGTGCGGCATGCTTTACAGCTTAGAGCCGGGTCTCCAAAAGCGTTTTGAGAAACATGGAGCATATGAGATGTTCGAGGAGCTGAAACTGGTTTTTCAAGCTCATGCCCGGGTCGAGAGATATGATGTCTCCGACAAGTTCTTCAGCTGTAAAATGGAGGAGAACAGTTCTGTTAGTGAGCACATACTCAGAATGTCTGGGTTGCACAACCGCTTGTCTCAGTTGGGAGTTAATCTCCCGGATGACGCGGTCATTGACAGAATCCTCCAGTCGCTTCCACCAAGCTACAAGAGCTTTGTGATGAACTATATGCAGGGGATGGAAAAGACCATTCCCGAGGTATATTCAATGCTGAAATCAGCGGAAGGGGAGATCAGAAAAGAACATCAAGTGTTGATGGTGAATAAAACCACCAAGTTCAAGAAGGGCAAGGGTAAGAAGAACTTCAAGAAGGACGGCAAGGGAGTTGCCGCGCCCGGTAAACCAGTTACTGGGAAGAAGTCAAAGAATGGACCCAAGCCCGGGACTGAGTGCTTTTATTGCAAGGGAAGTGGTCACTGGAAGCGGAACTGCCCCAAATATTTAGCGGACAAGAAGAAGGCCGGCAATACCCAAGGTATATGTGATATACAAGTAATTGATGTGTACCTTACCAGTACTCGTAGTAGCTCCTGGGTATTTGATACTGGTGCGGTTGCTCATATTTGTAACTCAAAGCAGGAACTACGGAATAAACAGAGACTGGCGAAGGACGAGGTGACGATGCGCGTCGGGAATGGTTCCAAGGTCGATGTGATCGCCGTCGGCACGCTACCTCTGCATCTCCCTACGGGATTAGTTTTAAACCTCAATAATTGTTATTTAGTGCCAGCTTTGAGCATGAACATTGTATCTGGATCTCGTTTAATTTGAGATGGCTACTCATTTAAATCCGAGAATAATGGTTGTTCTATTATTTGAGAGATATGTTTTATGGTCATGCCCCGCTGGTCAATGGTTTATTTTTGATGAATCTCGAACGTAATGTTACACATGTTCATAGTGTGAATACCAAAAGATGTAAAGTTGATAACGATAGTCCCACATACTTGTGGCACTGCCGCCTTGGTCACATTGGTGTCAAGCGCATGAAGAAGCTCCATGCAGATGGACTTTTGGAGTCTCTTGATTACGAATCATTTGACACGTGCGAACCATGCCTCATGGGTAAGATGACCAAGACTCCGTTCTCCGGAACAATGGAGCGAGCAACCAATTTATTGGAAATCATACATACCGATGTGTGTGGTCCAATGAGTGTTGAGGCTCGCGGAGGATATCGTTATGTTCTCACTCTCACTGATGATTTAAGTAGATATGGGTATGTCTACCTAATGAAACACAAGTCTGAAACCTTTGAAAAGTTCAAGGAATTTCAGAGTGAAGTTGAGAATCAACGTGACAGAAAATAAAATTCTTACGATCAGATCGTGGTGGAGAATATTTAAGTCACGAATTTGGTACACACTTAAGGAAATGTGGAATAGTTTCACAACTCACGCCGCCTGGAACACCTCAGAGAAATGGTGTGTCCGAACGTCGTAATCGCACTCTATTGGATATGGTGCGATCTATGATGTCTCTTACCGATTTACCGCTCTCATTTTGGGGTTATGCTTTAGAGATTGCCGCATTCACTTTAAATAGGGCTCCGTCGAAATCCATTGAGACGACACCGTATGAATTATGGTTTGGTAAGAAACCTAAGCTGTCGTTTCTAAAAGTTTGGGGATGCGATGCTTATGTCAAGAAACTTCAACCTGAAAAGCTCGAACCCAAATCGGAAAAATGCGTCTTCATAGGATACCCTAAGGAAACTATTGGGTATACATTCTACCTCAGATCCGAAGGCAAGATCTTCGTTGCCAAGAACGGGTCCTTTCCGGAGAAGGAGTTTCTCTCGAAGGAATTGAGTGGGAGGAAAGTGGAACTTGATGAGGTGATAGTCACCCCTTCCGAACCGGAAAGTAGCGCAGCGCGGGAAAATGTTCCTGTGGTGCCTACACCGACTGGGGAGGAAGTTAATGATGATGATCATGAAGCTTCAAATCAAGTTACTGAACTTCGTAGGTCCACAAGGACACGTTCCGCACCAGAGTGGTACGGCAACCCTGTCCTGGAAATCATGTTGTTAGACAACGGTGAACCTTCGAACTATGAAGAAGTGATGGCGGGCCCGGATTCCGACAAATGGCTAGAAGCCATGAAATCCGAGATAGAATCCATGTATGAAAACAAAGTATGGACTTTGACTGACTTGCCCGATGAGCGGCGAGCCATAGAAAACAAATGGATCTTTAAGAAGAAGACGGACGCGGATGGTAATGTGACCATCTACAAAGCTCGACTTGTCGCTAAGGGTTATCGACAAGTTCAAGGGGTTGACTACGATGAGACTTTCTCACCCGTAGCGAAGCAGAAGTCTGTCCGAATCATGTTAGCAATTGCCGCATACTATGATTATGAGATATGGCAGATGGACGTCAAAACGGCATTCCTTAACGGCTTCCTTAAGGAAGAGTTGTATATGATGCAGCCGGAAGGTTTTGTCGATCCTAAGAATGCTAACAAAGTATGCAAGCTCCAGCGCTCAATCTATGGGCTGGTGCAAGCATCTCGGAGTTGGAACATTCGCTTTGATGAGATGATCAAAGCGTTTGGGTTTACACAGACTTATGGAGAAGCCTGTGTTTACCAGAAAGTGAGTGGGAGCTCTGTAGCATTTCTCATATTATATGTGGATGACATACTATTGATGGGAAATGATATAGAATTCTTGGAAAGTATAAAGGCCTATTTGAATAAGTGTTTTTCAATGAAGGACCTTGGAGAAGCTGCTTATATATTAGGCATCAAGATCTATAGAGATAGATCAAGACGCCTCATTGGTCTTTCACAGAGTACATACCTTGACAAGATATTGAAGAAGTTCAGTATGGATCAGTCCAAGAAGGGGTTCTTGCCTGTATTGCAAGGTGTGCAATTGAGCACGGCTCAATGCCCGACCACGGCAGAAGATATTGAAAAGATGAGTGTCATCCCCTATGCCTCGGCCATAGGGTCTATTATGTATGCCATGCTGTGTACCAGACCGGATGTAAACCTTGCCGTAAGTTTGGTAGGAAGATACCAAAGTAATCCCGACATGGAACACTGGACAGCGGTCAAGAATATCCTAAGTACCTGAAGAGGACTAAGGATATGTTTCTCGTTTATGGAGGTGACGAAGAGCTCGTCGTAAAGGGTTACGTCGATGCTAGCTTCGACACAGATCTGGATGACTCGAAGTCACAGACCGGATACGTGTATATTTTGAATGGAGGAGCAGTAAGCTGGTGCAGTTGCAAGCAAAGCGTCGTGGCGGGATCTACATGTGAAGCGGAGTACATGGCAGCCTCGGAGGCAGCACAGGAAGCAGTCTGGATGAAGGAGTTCATTACCGACCTAGGGGTGATTCCCAATGCGTCGGGCCCAATGACTCTCTTCTGTGACAACACTGGAGCTATTGCCCGTGTGAAGGAGCCCAGGTTTCACAGGAAGACCAGGCATATCAAGCGTCGCTTCAACTCCATTCGTGAAAGTGTTCAAAATGGAGACATAGATATTTGTAAAGTACATACGAACCTGAATGTAGCAGATCCGTTGACTAAACCTCTCCCTAGGGCAAAACATGATCAACACCAGGACGCAATGGGTGTTCGATTCATCACAATGTAACTAGATTATTGACTCTAGTGCAAGTGGGAGACTGTTGGAAATATGCCCTAGAGGCAATAATAAAAGGTTATTATTATATTTCTTTGTTCATGATAATCGTCTATTATTCATGCTATAATTGTATTGTCCGGAAATCGTAATACATGTGTGAATACATAGACCACAATGTGTCCCTAGTAAGCCTCTAGTTGACTAGCTCGTTGATCAACAGATAGTCATGGTTTCCTGACTATGGACATTGGATGTCATTGATAACGGGATCACATCATTAGGAGAATGATGTGATGGACAAGACCCAATTCTAAGCATAGCATAAAAGATCGTGTAGTTTCGTTTGCTAGAGCTTTTCCAATGTCAAGTATCTTTTCCTTAGACCATGAGATCGTGCAACTCCCGGATACCGTAGGAGTGCTTTGGTTGTGCCAAACGTCACAACGTAACTGGGTGACTATAAAGGTGCACTACGGGTATCTCCGAAAGTGTCTGTTGGGTTGGCACGGATCGAGACTGGGATTTGTCACTCCGTGTGACGGAGAGGTATCTCTGGGCCCACTCGGTAATGCATCATCATAATGAGCTCAATGTGACTAAGGCGTTAGTCACGGGATCATGCATTGCGGTACGAGTAAAGAGACTTGTCGGTAACGAGATTGAACAAGGTATTGGGATACCGACGATCGAATCTCGGGCAAGTAACATACCGATTGACAAAGGGAATTGCATACGGATTGATTGAATCCTCGACACCGTGGTTCATCCGATGAGATCATCGTGGAACATGTGGGAGCCAACATGGGTATCCAGATCCCGCTGTTGGTTATTGACCGGAGAGGCGTCTCGGTCATGTCTGCATGTCTCCCGAACCCGTAGGGTCTACACACTTAAGGTCCGGTGACACTAGGGTTGTAGAGATATATGTATGCGGAAACCCGAAAGTTTTTCGGAGTACCGAATGAGATCCCGGACGTCACGAGAGGTTCCGGAATGGTCCGGAGGTGAAGAATTATATATAGGAAGTCTAGTTTCGGCCACCGGGAAAGTTTCGGGGGTTACCGGTATTGTACCGGGACCACCGGAAGGGTCCCGGGGGTCCATCGGGTGGGGCCACCCATCCCGGAGGGCCCCGTGGGCTGAAAGTGGAAAGGAACCAGCCCTTAGTGGGCTGGGGCGCCCCCCTTGGGCCTACCCCCATCCGCCTAGGGTTGGGAACCCTAGGGGGAGCTTCCCCCTTGCCTTGGGGGGCAAGGCAACCCCTTCCCCCCTTGGCCGCCGCCCCCCCTTGG
This sequence comes from Triticum aestivum, assembly GCF_018294505.1. Classification (NCBI taxonomy): domain Eukaryota; kingdom Viridiplantae; phylum Streptophyta; class Magnoliopsida; order Poales; family Poaceae; genus Triticum; species Triticum aestivum. The sequence goes on from NC_057799.1 coordinate 96,772,470, forward strand.
AGATCCCATCTCCCAGGGCCGGCGCATCCCCCCAGGGGCCTATATAAAGGGGGGGAGGGAGGGCAGCAACCTACAGCCTTGGGCGCCTCCCTCCTCCCCTGCAACACCTCTCTCTCTCTCGCAGAAGCTCGGCGAAGCCCTGCCGGAGACCCGCTACATCCACCACCACGCCGTCGTGCTGTTGGATCTCCATCAACCTCTCCTTCCCCCTTGCTGGATCAAGAAGGAGGAGACGTCGCTGCACCATACGTGTGTTGAACGCGGAGGTGCCGTCCGTTCGGCACTCGGTCATCGGTGATTTGGATCACGGCGAGTACGACTCCGTCACCCACGTTCATTGGAACGCTTCCGCTCGCGATCTACAAGGGTATGTAGATGCACTCCCTTCCCCTCGTTGCTAGTACACTCCATAGATGCATCTTGGTGAGCGTAGGAAAATTTTAAATTATGCTACGATTCCCAACACGGCTGCCCTCCCTCCCCTCCACTATAGATAGGGGCCCTGGGGGGGGCGCCGGCCCCTGGGAGATCCAATCTCCAGGGGGGCGGCGGCCAAGGGGGGTGGCTTGCCCCCCAAGCCAAGTGGGGCGCCCCCCACCCCTAGGGTTTCCAACCCTAGGCGCATGGGGAGGCCCAAGGGGGGCGCACCAGCCCACTAGGGGCTGGTTCCCTTCCCACTTCAGCCCATGGGGCCCTCCGGGATAGGTGGCCCCACCCGGTGGACCCCCGGGACCCTTCCGGTGGTCCCGGTACAATACCGGTGACCCCCAAAACTTTCCCGGTGGCCGAAACTAGACTTCCTATATATAATTCTTCACCTCCGGACCATTCCGGAACTCCTCGTGACGTCCAGGATCTCATCCGGGACTCTGAACAACTTTCGGATTTCCGCATACTAATATCTCTACAACCCTAGCGTCACCGAACCTTAAGTGTGTAGACCCTACGGGTTCGGGAGACATGCAGACATGACCGAGACGACTCTCCGGTCAATAACCAACAACGGGATCTGGATACCCATGTTGGCTCCCACATGTTCCTCGATGATCTCATCGGATGAACCACGATGTCGAGGATTCAATCAATCCCGTATACATTCCCTTTGTCAATCGGTACGTTACTTGCCTGAGATTCGATCGTCGGTATCCCAATACCTTGTTCAATCTCGTTACCGGCAAGTCACTTTACTCGTACCATAATGCATGATCCCGTGACCAGACACTTGGTCACATTGAGCTCATTATGATGATGCATTACCGAGTGGGCCCAGAGATACCTCTCCGTCATACGGAGTGACAAATCCCAGTCTCGATTCGTGCCAACCCAACAGACACTTTCGGAGATGCCCGTAGTGCACCTTTACAGCCACCCAGTTACGCTACGACGTTTGGCACACCCAAAGCACTCCTACGGTATCCGGGAGTTGTACAATCTCATGGTCTAAGGAAATGATACTTGACATTGGAAAAGCTCTAGCAAACGAACTACACGATCTTTGAGCTATGCTTAGGATTGGGTCTTGTCCATCACATCATTCTCCTAATGATGTGATCCCATTATCAATGACATCCAATGTCCATAGTCAGGAAACCATGACTATTTGTTGATCAACGAGCTAGTCAACTAGAGGCTTACTAGGGACATGTTGTGGTCTATGTATTCACACATGTATTACGATTTCCGGATAACACAATTATAGCATGAACAATAGACAATTATCATGAACAAGGAAATATAATAATAACCATTTTATTATTGCCTCTAGGGCATATTTCCAACAGTCTCCCACTTGCACTAGAGTCAATAATCTAGTTACATTGTGATGAATCGAACACCCATAGAGTTCTGGTGTTGATCATGTTTTGCTCTAGGGAGAGGTTTAGTCAACGGATCTGCTACATTCAGGTCCGGATGTACTTTACAAATATCCATTTTGAACATTTTCACGAATGGAGTTGAAGCGACGCTTGATATGCCTGGTCTTCCTGTGAAACCTAGGCTCCTTGGCAAGGGCAATAGCTCCAGTGTTGTCACAGAAGAGAGTCATCGGGCCTGACGCATTGGGAATCACCCCTAGGTCGGTAATGAACTCCTTTATCCAGATTGCTTCTTGTGCTGCCTCCGAGGCTGCCATGTATTCCGCTTCACATGTAGATACCGCCACAACGCTTTGCTTGCAACTGCACCAGCTTGCTGCCCCACCATTCAAAATATACACGTATCCGGTTTGTGACTTAGAGTCATCCAGATCTATGTCGAAGCTAGCATCGACGTAACCCTTTACAACGAGCTCTTCGTCACCTCCATAAACAAGAAACATATCCTTAGTCCTCTTCAGGTACTTCAGGATATTCTTGACCGCTGTCCAGTGTTCCATGCCGGGATTACTTTGGTACCTTCCTACCAAACTTACGGCAAGGTTTACATCCGGTCTGGTACACAGCATGGCATACATAATAGACCCTATGGCCGAGGCATAGGGGATGACACTCATCTTTTCAATATCTTCTGCCGTGGTCGGGCATTGAGCCGTGCTCAATTGCACACCTTGCAATACAGGCAAGAACCCCTTCTTGGACTGATCCATATTCAACTTCTTCAATATCTTGTCAAGGTACGTACTTTGTGAAAGACCAATGAGGCGTCTTGATCTATCTCTATAGATCTTGATGCCTAATATATAAGCAGCTTCTCCAAGGTCCTTCATTGAAAAACACTTGTTCAAGCAGGCCTTTATACTTTCCAAGAATTCTATATCATTTCCCATCAATAGTATGTCATCCACATATAATATGAGAAATGCTACAGAGCTCCCACTCACTTTCTTGTAAACACAGGCTTCTCCATAAGTCTGTGTAAACCCAAACGCTTTGATCATCTCATCAAATCGAATGTTCCAACTCCGAGATGCTTGCACCAGCCCATAGATGGAGCGCTGGAGCTTGCATACCTTGTTAGCATTCTTAGGATCGACAAAACCTTCCGGCTGCATCATATACAATTCTTCCTTAAGAAAGCCGTTAAGGAATGCCGTTTTGACGTCCATTTGCCATATCTCATAATCATAGAATGCGGTAATTGCTAACATGATTCGGACGGACTTCAGCTTCGCTATGGGTGAGAAAGTCTCATCGTAGTCAACCCCTTGAACTTGTCGATAACCCTTAGTGACAAGTCGAGCTTTATAGATGGTAACATTACCATCCGCGTCCGTCTTCTTCTTAAAGATCCATTTGTTTTCTATCGCTCGCCGATCATCGGGCAAGTCTGTCAAAGTCCACACTTTGTTTTCATACATGGATCCTATCTCGGATTGCATGGCTTCAAGCCATTTGTTGGAATCTGGGCCCGCCATTGCTTCTTCATAGTTCGAAGGTTCACCGTTGTCTAACAACATGATTTCCAGGACAGGGTTGCCATACCACTCTGGTGTGGAACGTGTCCTCGTGGACCTACGAAGTTCAGTAGTAACTTGATCCGAAGTACCTTGATCATCATCATTAATTTCCTCTCTAGTCAGTGCAGGCACCACAGGAACATCTTTCTGAGCTGCGCTACTTACCGGTTCAAGAGGTAGTACTTCATCAAGTTCCACTTTCCTCCCACTTACTTCTTTCGAGAGAAACTCTTTCTCCAGAAAGGACCCGTTCTTGGCAACAAAGATCTTGCCTTCGGATCTGAGGTAGAAGGTATACCCAATGGTTTCCTTAGGGTATCCTATGAAGACGCATTTTTTCGACTTGGGTTCGAGCTTTTCAGGTTGAAGTCTCTTGACATAAGCATCGCATCCCCAAACTTTTAGAAACGACAGCTTAGGTTTCTTCCCAAACCATAATTCATACGGTGTCGTCTCAACGGATCTCGACGGAGCCCTATTTAAAGTGAATGCGGCAGTATCTAAAGCATAGCCCCAAAATGAGAGCGGTAGATCAGTAAGAGACATCATAGATCGCACCATATCCAATAGAGTGCGATTACGATGTTCGGACACACCATTTTGCTGAGGTGTTCTAGGCGGCGTGAGTTGTGAAACTATTCCACATTTCCTTAAGTGTGTGCCAAATTCGTGACTCAAATATTCCCCTCCACGATCTGATCGTAAGAACTTTATTTTTCTGTCACGTTGATTCTCAACCTCACTCTGAAATTCCTTGAACTTTTCAAAGGTCTCAGACTTGTGTTTCATTAGGTAGACATACCCATATCTACTCAAATCATCAGTGAGAGTGAGAACATAACGATAGCCACCGCGAGCCTCAACACTCATTGGACCGCACACATCAGTATGTATGATTTCCAATAAGTTCGTTGCTCGCTCCATTGTTCCGGAACGGAGTCTTGGTCATCTTACCCATGAGGCATGGTTCGCACGTGTCAAATGATTCGTAATCAAGAGACTCCAAAAGTCCATCTGCATGGAGCTTCTTCATGCGTTTGCCACCAATGTGACCAAGACGGCAGTGCCACAAGTATGTGGGACTATCATTATCAACCTTACATCTTTTGGTATTCACACTATGAATATGTGTAACACTACGTTCGAGATTCATTAAGAATAAACCATTGACCAGCAGGGCATGACCATAAAACATATCTCTCATATAAATAGAACAACCATTATTCTCGGATTTAAATGAGTAGCCATCTCGAATTAAACGAGATCCAGATACAATGTTCATGCTCAAAGCTGGCACTAAATAACAATTATTGAGGTTTAAAACTAATCCCGTAGGTAAATGCAGAGGTAGTGTGCCGACGGCGATCTCATCGACCTTGGAACCATTCCCGACGCGCATCGTCACCTCGTCCTTCGCTAGTCTCCGCTTATTCCGCAGCTCCTGTTTTGAGTTACAAATTTGAGCAACCGCACCGTATCAAATACCCAGGAGCTACTACGAGTACTGGTTAGGTACACATCAATTACATGTATATCACATATACCTTTGGTGTTGCCGGCCTTCTTGTCCGCTAAGTATTTGGGGCAGTTCCGCTTCCAGTGACCACTTCCCTTGCAATAAAAGCACTCAGTCTCAGGCTTGGGTCCATTCTTTGGCTTCTTCCCGGCAACTGGCTTACCGGGCGCGGCAACTCCCTTGCCGTCCTTCTTGAAGTTCTTCTTACCCTTGCCTTTCTTGAACTTAGTGGTTTTATTCACCATCAACACTTGATGTTCCTTTTTGATTTCCACCTCCGCTGATTTCAGCATTGAATATACCTCAGGAATGGTCTTTTCCATCCCTTGCATATTGAAGTTCATCACAAAGCTCTTGTAGCTCGGTGGAAGCGACTGAAGGATTCTGTCAATGACCGCGTCATCCGGGAGATTAACTCCCAGCTGAGTCAAGCGGTTGTGTAACCCAGACATTTTGAGTATGTGCTCACTGACATAACTATTTTCCTCCATCTTACAACTGAAGAACTTGTCGGAGACTTCATATCTCTCGACCCGGGCATGAGCTTGGAAAACCATTTTCAGCTCTTCGAACATCTCATATGCTCCGTGTTGCTCAAAACACTTTTGGAGCCCCGGTTCTAAGCTGTAAAGCATGCCGCACTGAACGAGGGGGTAATCATCAGCACGTGACTGCCAAGCGTTCATAACGTCTTGGTTCTCTGGGATGGGTGCATCACCTAGCGGTGCTTCTAGGACATAATCTTTCTTGGCAGCTATGAGGATGATCCTCAGGTTCCGGACCCAGTCCGTATAGTTGCTGCCATCATCTTTCAGTTTGGTTTTCTCTAGGAACACGTTGAAGTTGAGGGTAACGTGGGCCATTTGATCTACAAGACATATTGTAAAGATTTTAGACTAAGTTCATGATAATTAAGTTCATCTAATCAAATTATTCAATGAACTCCCACTCAGATAGACATCCCTCTAGTCATCTAAGTGAAACATGATCCGAGTTAACTAGGCCGTGTCCGATCATCACGTGAGACGGACTAGTCAACATCGGTGAACATCTTCATGTTGATCGTATCTTCTATACGACTCATGCTCGACCTTTCGGTCTTCCGTGTTCCGAGGCCATGTCTGTACATGCTAGGCTCGTCAAGTCAACCTAAGTGTATTGCGTGTGTTCCGAGGCCATGTCTGTACATGCTAGGCTCGTCAACACCCGTTGTATGCGAACGTTAGAATCTATCACACCCGATCATCACATGGTGCTTCGAAACAACGAACCTTCGCAACGGTGCACAATTAGGGAGAACACTTTTCTTGAAATTTTAGTGAGGGATCATCTTATTTAAGCTACCGTCGTTCTAAGCAAATAAGATGTAAAACATGATAAACATCACATGCAATCAAATAGTGACATGATATGGCCAATATCATTTTGCTCCTTTGATCTCCATCTTCGGGGCGCCATGATCATCTTCGTCACCGGCATGACACCATGATCTCCATCATCGTGTCTTCATTAAGTTGTCACGCCAACGATTACTTCTACTTCTATGGCTAACGTGTTTAGCAATAAAGTAAAGTAATTTACATGGCGTTATTCAATGACACGCAGGTCATACAAAAAATAAAGACAACTCCTATGGCTCCTGCCGGTTGTCACACTCATCGACATGCAAGTCGTGATTCCTATTACAAGAACATGATCAATCTCATACATCACATATATCTCATTCATCACATCCTTTTGGCCATATCACATCACAAGGCATATGCTGCAAAAACAAGTTAGACGTCCTCTAATTGTTGTTGCATGTTTTTATGTGGCTTCTATAGGTTTCTAGCAAGAACGTTTCTTACCTACGTAAAACCACAACGTGATATGCCAATTTCTATTTACCCTTCATAAGGACCCTTTTCATCGAATCCGTTCCGACTAAAATGGGAGAGACAGACACCCGCTAGCCACCTTATGCAACTAGTGCATGTCAGTCGGTGGAACCTGTCTCACGTAAGCGTACGTGTAAGGTCGGTCCGGGCTGCTTCATCCCACAATGCCGCCGAAACAAGATAAGACTAGTAGTGGCAAGAAAAATTGACAACATCTACGCCCACAACAAGTTTGTGTTCTACTCGTGCATAGAAACTACGCATAGGCTTGGCTCATGATGCCACTGTAGGGGATCGTAGCAGAAATTTAAAATTTTCTACGCATCACCAAGATCAATCTATGGATTCATCTATGAACGAGCGAGAGGAGTGCATCTACATACCCTTGTAGATCGCGAGCGGAAGCGTTCAAGTGAACGGGGTTGATGGAGTCGTACTCGTCGTGATCCAAATCACCGATGACCGAGCGCCGAATGGACGGCACCTCCGCGTTCAACACACGTACGGAGCAGCGACGTCTTCTCCTTCTTGATCCAGCAAGGGGAAGGAGAGGTTGATGGAGATCCAGCAGCACGACGGCGTGGTGGTGGAAGTAGCGGGGATCTCGGCAGGGCTTCGCCAAGCTCAGCGAGAGGGAGAGGTGTCACGGGAGGGAGAGGGAGGCGCCAGGGGCTGTGGTACGGCTGCCCTCCCTCCCCTCCACTATATATAGGGGCCCTGGGGGGCCGCCGGCCCCTGGGAGATCCAATCTCCAGGGGGGCGACGGCCAAGGGGGGTGGCTTGCCCCCCACCCCTAGGGTTTCCAACCCTAGGCGCAGGGGGGCCCAAGGGGGGGGGCGCACCAGCCCACTAGGGGCTGGTTCCCTTCCCACTTCAGCCCATGGGGCCCTCCGGGATAGGTGGCCCCACCCGGTGGACCCCCGGGACCCTTTCGGTGGTCCCGGTACAATACCGGTGACCCCCGAAACTTTCCCGGTGGCCGAAACTAGACTTCCTATATATAATTCTTCACCTCCGGACCATTCCGGAACTCCTCGTGACGTCCGGGATCTCATCCGGGACTCTGAACAACTTTCGGGTTACCGCATACTAATATCTCTACAACCCTAGCGTCACCGAACCTTAAGTGTGTAGACCCTACGGGTTCGGGAGACATGCAGACATGACCGAGACGACTCTCCGGTCAATAACCAACAGCGGGATCTGGATACCCATGTTGGCTCCCACATGTTCCACGATGATCTCATCGGATGAACCACGATGTCGAGGATTCAATCAATCCCGTATACAATTCCCTTTGTCAATCGGTACGTTACTTGCCCGAGATTCGATCGTCGGTATCCCAATACCTTGTTCAATCTCGTTACCGGAAAGTCACTTTACTCGTACCGTAATGCATGATCCCATGACCAGACACTTGGTCACATTGAGCTCATTATGATGATGCATTACCGAGTGGGCCCAGAGATACCTCTCCGTCATACGGAGTGACAAATCCCAGTCTCGATTCGTGCCAACCCAACAGACACTTTCGGAGATACCCGTAGTGCACCTTTATAGCCACCCAGTTACGTTGCGACGTTTGGCACACCCAAAGCACTCCTACGGTATCCGGGAGTTGCACAATCTCATGGTCTAAGGAAATGATACTTGACATTGGAAAAGCTCTAGCAAACGAACTACACGATCTTTGAGCTATGCTTAGGATTGGGTCTTGTCCATCACATCATTCTCCTAATGATGTGATCCCATTATCAATGACATGCAATGTCCATAGTCAGGAAACCATGACTATCTGTTGATCAACGAGCTAGTCAACTAGAGGCTTACTAGGGACATGTTGTGGTCTATGTATTCACACATGTATTACGATTTCCGGATAACACAATTATAGCATGAACAATAGACAATTATCATGAACAAGGAAATATAATAATAACCATTTTATTATTGCCTTTAGGGCATATTTCCAACACTTATACCAAGGGAATAACTAATTTTAAAAGAAGCTTCGACGAGAAGATCTACATCGTGTCCATGGGCATGAACACAAAGTTCAAGGTCGACTCCCACTTCTCCAATGCATATCCTTTCATTTACTTCTCGCGTTCGATGAAGTTGTAGTGTTGAAATTTTATATGGCAAAATACCAGAAGAGTATGACTCGTGAAAACTTTCGAGTTCACACATATTATGGAAAGCATAGGTTCAAGCCATCGGGGCTTCTTAGAACATATACCACGAACTTCAGAAGTAAATAACACAAGCTCAAAACTAGAGCATGGTTGACAAAGCAGAAGATACAATTTACCAAAGGCATTATATACCCGTGGAAAGGCTCACAAGGTTATTGAATATGAAGGACGATGTCGGATGAAATCCAACAATGGATCGTGCGATCCACAACGAAGCCGATGTGAGTATCAGTACTCAATCAAAGGAAGAAATAAAGCAAGGGCGTTAGATTATAGAACATCTGAATAATTCGATGCTTAGATAACAAAGGATTATGATTTCCAAAACGAAGGATCAGAAGCAGACGCTCTGATCAATGATGGATAAACTGAATAGACCCGATGCACAATCGACGACAAATAGTTTGGTCGAGAACCAGCTCATGTTCAAAATGACGTCTGAGCCGGAAAGATAATTTAGAAGGTTCGATTGATGATTGTGTGCATTCGCACACATCTTGAATCAATAGGATCAAAATGATAGTGTCAAAAGATACTAATGAATATTGCTAGTGATATGGGAGCATCCATAATGTAAGCATACAAGTATTTGCAGAGCAATAGTTCAAAGAGGATGCTCAGAAGGTCGGATAGTATTTCAGAGTATCTTATGAAGCATACGAACAACTGGGGATGAACGGATACTCAATAAGTGCGAGGAATCTTCAATAGGGGTATTCATGTGGTAAAGTACTGCAAGGCAGTAAGCTTAAAGGACTTTCGGAACAACGGAGAGCAATTTAGGGCATCTTGTAATAACAAGAGCAACTGAGAATGAAGGTATGAACGACAATTGTAGGTAGTTATCCATAAGGGTATATCGGTGGTAGGGGATTGTAAAGTCGATGGGCACAAGGGACTCGGGAAAACCTCGGAGAGTATCTTCGGAATCTTCTGGTGCAGCAAGTGATCATCTGGAGTGAGGGGCTCTCCGGGAGAAAGTATTTACGAGAACCTACAGTTAGTCTTTTTAGCAAAATCATTTAACCCGAATAGAAGAGAGATCAGAGTCCCAGAGTATAGACAAGGAGTAAAAGATCCTAATACCACCCAATGGCGACGCGGGCCCGTAAGCCACACAGCCATGTTAGTAAAAGTTTTGCAATGACTAGACAACTTCGGCCAAGGAGTGTGGAAGGGGGATTCCTACAGGCAGTCGGCTCTGATACCAACTTGTGACGCCCCCGATTTGACCGTACACTAATCATGCACGCAAATGTGTACAATCAAGATCAGGGACTTACGGGAAGATATCACAACACAACTCTACAACATAAATAAGTCATACAAGCATCATAATACAAGCCAAGGGCCTCGAGGGCTCGAATACAAGTGCTCGATCATAGACGAGTCAGCGGAAGCAACAATATCTGAGTACAGCCATAGGTTAAACAAGTTTGCCTTAAGAAGGCTAGCACAAAAGTAGCAACGATCGAAAAGGCAAGGCCTCCTGCCTGGGACCTCCTAACTACTCCTCGAAGCCGAACTCCACATAGAATCATCCTCGGGATCTCTAGCTCCTGGACTCCAGCATCTGGCTGCGAAAATCCGGTATAGAAAGGGGAAAAGAGGGAGAAAAGCAACCGTGAGTACTCATCCAAAGTACTCGCAAGCAAGGAGCTACACTACATATGCATGGGTATATGTGTAAAGGGGCATATCAGTGGACTGAACCGCAGAATGCCAGAATAAGAGGGGGATAGCTAGTCCTGTCGAAGACTACGCTTCTGGCCATCTCCATCTTGCAGCATGTAGAAGAGAGTAGATTGAAGTCCTCCAAGTAGCATCGCATAGCATAATCCTACCCGGCGATCCCCTCCTCGTCGCCCTGTTAGAGAGCGATCACCGGGTTGTATCTGGCACTTGGAAGGGTGTATTTTATTAAGTATCCGGTTCTAGTTGTCATAAGGTCAAGGTACAACTCCGGGTCGTCCTTTTACCGAGGGACACGGCTATTCGAATAGATAAACTTCCCTGCAGGGGTGCACCACATAACCCAACACGCTCGATCCCATTTGGCCGGACACACTTTTCTGGGTCATGCCCGGCCTCGTAAGATCAACACGTCGCAGCCCCACCTAGGCACAACAGAGAGGTCAGCACGCCGGTCTAAATCCTATGGCACAGGGGTCTGGGCCCATCGCCCATTGCACACCTGCACGTTGCAAACACGGCCGGAAGCAGACCTAGCCTAGCTGGCGTTCCAGTCCAATCCGGCGCGCGCCACTCAGTCGCTGACGTCACGAAGGCTTCGGCTGATACCATGACGTCGAGTGCCCATAACTGTTCCCGCGTAGTTGGTTAGTGCGTATAGACCAAATGGCTAGACTCAGATCAAATACCAAGATCTCGTTAAGCGTGTTAAGTATCCGCGAACGCCGACCATGGCCAGGCCCACCTCTCTTCTAGGTGGTCTCAACCTGCCCTGTCGCTCCGCCACAAAGTAACAGTCGGGGGCCGTCAGGAACCCAGGCCCACCTCTACCGGGATGGAGCCACCTGTCCTTTCAGCCCCCTCATCAGAATCACTTGCGGGTACTCAACGAGCCGACCCGACTTTAGTCACCACATGTGTCATGTATATAAAGTATATATATATACCCGTGATCACCTCCCGAAGTGATCACGGCCCAGTAGTATAGCATGGCAGACGGACAAGAGTGTAGGGCCACTGATGGAACACTAGCATCCTATACTAAGCATGTAGGATTGCAGGTAAAGGTAACAACTGTAGCAACAATGACAGGCTATGCATCAGAATAGGATTAACCGAAAGCAGTAACATGCTACACTACTCTAATGCAAGCAGTATAGAGAAGAATAGGCGATATCTGGTGATCAAGGGGGGGGGGGGCTGGCCTGGTTGCTCTGGCAAGTAGGAGGGGTCGTCAACTCCGTAGTCGAACTGGGCAGCAGCAGCGTCGGTCTCGTAGTCTACCGGAGAAGAAGAGGGGGGAAGAAACAGTAAATACGGAGCAAACAAAGCATCACAAAACATAACGAGGCAATACGTGGTGCTAGGTAAGCCCTAACGCGGTAGTAAGTGATACCGGCGAAGGGGGAAAACATCCGGGAAAGTATCCCCGGTGTTCCGCGTTTTCGGACAGATGAACCGGAGGGGAAAAGTTGCGTGTTTTCTATGCTAGGTATGTGTGGTGGACGAACGGGATGCGTATCCGGATTCGTCTCGTCGTTCTGAGCAACTTTCATGTACAAAGTATTTTCATCCGAGTTACGGGTTATTTTCTATGATTTTTCAAAGTTTTAAAGCTTTTCTCGAGTTCATTAATAATTCAAAAACAATAGCAAAACTGCTATGTGTACCCAACTATGGCTAGCCACAGTGGCTCGCAGGTGGGACCAGTGAGCTAGGTTGACCCAGTCAAAGGTTGACTGGTCAACATATGAATAGTGTAAGCGGGTCTCGCGTGTCATTGACTTAGATCTTTTAATCTAATTTTAGCATATTAATCTAACAGTTGGTCCCATATGTCATTGACTGGCCTTTTAACTAATGGGTTATTTAGTGTGAGGGACCACCTGTCACAAAACCATAGGCTATTTAATTAACATATAAAGTAGCAGCCCTAAACTAATCTAATTAGTAGTACTAACTAATCTGGATAGGCCTCATACCCAGAACACACACGCACGCACACCACACAGAACTCACTCACACATGCGCGCATGGCCGCTCGGCCATGGCCAACAACAGGAGCAGCCGGCGGGAAGGCGAGGCCACGCGCGGGACGGGGCCCGGCCTGGGCGCAGTGGGAGCGACGGCGGACGCGGTTAGGCGCCGGCAGCGTGGACAGGCGGCTAAGGCGGCGGGGCAAGTGCTGCGGCGGTGGCAGAAGCAGCGAAGAGCAGGGAGCGGGCATGGCATGGAAGATGCAGCTAGCGACAGCATTAGTAGCAGTTAGCAGTAGCACGCAACAGCAACTAGGAGCAGCATGAGCAGCGGAACACGTACGCAAAAGCTCAGCCTCCGGCCATGGCGGCCACAGACGAACACGGGACGGAGCCTAACAGAGTGGATCGAAGATGGGAACGAGGGGAATTGGCCGAGGAGCTCACCGCGAACCTGTAGAGGTGCAAAGCAAGCTCGGGGAAGGCTTGGAGGCGACAAATCGAAGCGGCGATGAGTGGCGACCGGAGGTAGAAGATGACTTGATCCAGGCGATGCAGCGCGAGGGGGCTCGAGCTGGTCCTCGCAGGTGATGTAGACGACGAAGGGGGAGCCGGGGGAACAAGCTAATTTGGCGCGGGGACGACGTTGGCCACGCGGACGGCAAGGCCGTGGCAACGGCTGCGCGCGTTGCACAGAAGAGGACGAGCGAGGGAGAGGAGGGAACGGGGCGAGGGTTTGTCCAGAGGCGTCGGGGTGCTCTTATCCATCGGGGGGTTCGTCGGATGCTTGACACGGCATCAAACATCGGCGTGGACGGGGGCGCATCCACCACGCTATGGCCTCCCTGCCTCTGTACAGAGGTTGGGGAAAAGGCCACTGTGGGCTTGGGCTGAGTGCACTGTGCACTTAGGCCCAATGGCACAGTAGGTGTTTAGGCCTTTTTCTATTTGTTTGTTTGTTTGTCTTCTCTTTTTATTTATTTTCTTTTCTGTTTTCTTTTAACTTCCAATCTATTTTAACTCTATTAAGATAAATAATTAGCACCTAAATTAGTGTTGTAATTAAGCCTCTGCCATAAAAATCTTGACTTCCAAATAAAATAGTTTAGGATTTTATAAAATACAAAAGTCATTTATTTAATTATTTTAGCCACTATGTTAATTACTTTTGAGCATTTAAACATGTTTTAAAAATGTGGTTTTCTCTACCACTATTACTCATGAATTATTTGACACGTTTAGAGCATTTTAATTTTAATGTTTGGAAACTTTTATTGTTTGACTTAAATTCAAATTTGAATTTGAATCGGTTTTGAACTAGCGCGAGATTAACAACAGTAGCCGTGGTGACGTGGCATCATTAACGTGGTATTACTGTAGCTTAATTATCCGGGCGTCACAGAGCATATGAAAAAAATCGAAGTATTTCGTTCTGCAATTTTGTTATTAATGGATTGTTCGTGATCAATTTTTTTGGCGGGAAAATGCGGGAATGTATATATTACTCAAACAGGACAAAACACCATTCGTACACACCTTCGATGGGGAAGAGTCGAACGTATCAGCGTTGACAAAGAGCATTATACACAACAACGATGAGATATACTAGCTCGAAAGAAATCTGCATGATGCTTCATTTGTTAAGGTGCGTCCTTCCCGTGTGTGTGATCTCATTCCAAACATGCCAGGACGCCAAAGGGTCATGAGCAGCACCATTCTCATCGTCTCGGTAGATCAGCAAGAACGTCCAGCAGCCACTCCGGCCCTGTATTGCCGACGGAATCAACATCCGGCAGGGGCTAGTTTTCGGCCTTGGCCCACCAAAGAGCTCTCGCACGAGGGTACCATCGAAATGTATGAAAGGTGTCCTCGCCTTCCACAGCACATAGAGACAAATATTAGAGGGCTCAACATGATGAAAAATATTACTATCCCATGTGGCAAAAGAGTTCGTGGCAAGTCTCCATGCAAAATACAGGTATCTTAGGGGGAGCAAGGCACCCCCATATAGTCTTGCAGATGGCGCGACATTCATGTGTTGCCCTGCTCGTAGAGGAAGCTGATGGATCGGATGCTCACACTCGTCCAAGGGTAGGCAGACCACACCATGAAGTTGCCGGTTTTCTCGTATGCCCATGCCAAAACATCCTCAGTTGTGCGTGAGGAAGGCCGAATGCAAGAGATTGTGTCGATCTCGACCGCAAGAAGTGTTGATGCAGCAGCGTTGCCATCTAGGAGCTCCGCCACACGTCACAACCGGCATGGACCATCCCGAGTGATCGGCTTGCCAGAGTGCTCTCTCGGCAACCAATGACGATCCCTCCATATGTGGATCATCTTGCCATTCCCGACACGCCACACAAGCCCTTGTTTCAGCAAGCCGTATTGATTTGCTTGCCAGATGTAAGAGGCATTGTCGGAGAAGACCATATCCTTGAGCCGCCTGCCCAGGCAGTATCACGCCTTTAGAACCCGCGCACACAAGCTGTATGGTTTAGTTAGGAGTTGCCAAGCGTATCAAGGCGATCAAGGGCATGGAAATCTCTAAACCCCATGCCACCTCTCATCTTGGTGTGAAGCCTGCGAGGCCACACTTTCCTTTTACAAATTTTATGCTGTATACCTCTCTTTTTTGGGGAAAAAATGCGGTACCTCAGTTTTGTACACGCGTGCAACGTTATTCATTCGTGAGGGTATTATTTGCGGGAAAAAACGTAATTATGCCCTTTGTGGGATTAGCACTGCTTATTTTTTTAGTTAGTTAGGATGTAAAAAAACACTGCTTAGTTAGAATAGGGTTTACCATCTGCGCCGCCGCCTAATCTCGTCAGGACGCCATGGCCGCCGCCCTGAGCCCACCTCCACTCCCCGAGGGCGAAGGCAACGACGCCACAGACTGGGTCAGCATACAAGGAAGAAAATGGATTATAGAGAACATGCATGGCGAACCTTCATTAACACAATTATGTAGAGCAATCTCCACACCACACAAGTAGCTATCACGGTACGTAAAATCTCAACACCACATTGTTCTTGATAGCGAGCATATGAAGAAATCAAAGTATTTCGTTCTACAAATTTGTTATTAATGGATCGTTCGTGATCAATTTTTTTTGGCGGGAAAATGCGGGAATGTATATATTACTCAAACAGGACAAAACATCATTCGCACACACCTTCGATGGGGAAGAGTCGAACGTATCAGCGTTGACAAAGAGCATTATACACAACAGCGATGAGATATACTAGCTCAAAAGAAATCTGCATGATGCTCCATTTGTTAAGGTGCGTCCTTCCCGTGTGTGTGATCTCATTCCAAACATGCCAGGACGCCAAAGGGTCATGAGCAGCACCATTCTCATCGTCTCGGTAGATCAGCAAGAACGTCCAGCAGCCACTCCGGCCCTGTATTGCCGACGGAATCAACATCCGGCAGGGGCTAGTTTTCTGCCTTGGCCCGCCAAAGAGCTCTCGCACGAGGGTACCATCGAAATGTATGAAAGGTGTCCTCGCCTTCCACAGCACATAGAGACAAATATTAGAGGGCTCAACATGATGAGAAAGATTACTATCCCATGTGGCAAAAGAGTTCGTGGCAAGTCTCCATGCAAAATACAGGTATCTTAGGGGGAGCAAGGCACCCCCATATAGTCTTGCAGACGGCGCGACATTCATGTGTTGCCCTGCTCATAGAGGAAGCTGATGGATCGGATGCTCACACTCGTCCAAGGGTAGGCAGACCGCACCATGAAGTTGCCAGTTTTCTCGTATGCCCATGCCAGGACATCCTCAGTTGTGCAAGAGGAAGGCCGAATGCAAGAGATTGTGTCGATCTCGGCCGCAAGAAGTGTTGATGCAGCAGCGTTGCCATCTAGGAGCTCCGCCACACGTCGCAACCGGCATGGACCATCCCGAGTGATCGGCTTGCCAGAGTGCTCTCTCGGCAACCAACGACGATCCCTCCATATGTGGATCATCTTGCCATTCCCGACACGCCACACAAGCCCTTGTTTCAGCAAGCCGTGTTGATTTGCTTGCCAGATGTAAGAGGCATTGTCGGAGAAGACCATATCCTTGAGTCGCCTGCCCAGGCAGTATCACGCCTTTAGAACCCGCGCACACAAGCTGTATGGTTTAGTTAGGAGTTGCCAAGCGTATCAAGGCGAGCAAGGACATGGAAATCTTTAAACCCCATGCCACCTCTCGTCTTGGTGTGAAGCCTGCGAGGCCACACTTTCTTTTTACAAATTTTATGCTGTATACCTCTCTTTTTTGGGGCAAAAAAATGCGGTACCTCAGTTTTGTACACGCGTGCAACGTTATTCATTCGTGAGGGTATTATTTGCGCAAAAAAAGTAATTATGCCCTTTGTGGGATTAGCACTTCTTAGTTTTTTTAGTTAGTTAGGATGTAAAAAAACACTGCTTAGTTAGAATAGGGTTTACCATCTGCGCCGCCGCCTAATCTCGTCAGGACGCCATGGCCGCCGCCCTGAGCCCACCTCCACTCCCCGAGGGCGAAGCCAACGACGCCACAAACTGGGTCCTCCTCGACACCCAGGGCTACATCGCCAGATGCCCCAACGCGACCTTCGCCGAGAGCTTCACCGGCATCGGCTACCGCGTCGAAGTGTCTTTCTGCACCGCCCGGCCGCCCCACGTCTCCCACTTCTGCGTCCACATCCCGGGTGTTGAACCATCCAACTACCTGATGGCTCCCAGGGTCATCAGCGCGGAGGCCAATCTCATCCTCTTCTGCCTTTCTGTGTATCCGCGTTACCGCGACTACTTCATCTACCGGGCGCACCCCCGGAACCCGTCGCTGGAGCTTCTTCCGCATCCCTACCCCAACTCCTTCGGCGACCAGGAGGTCGCCCTCCTGAGCTTCGTCGTTGACGACGAAGACGACGACGATTACGCTGTGGCCGCTCTCACAAGCAGGTGCGACGAGGAGGACGACGGCATGGTCATAAACGAGACGGAGTTCGACCTCCACCTGTACCGCTCCTCCAAAGCTCACGATGGGTGGACCTCCTGTTGAAATATATTGCCCACCTTCCTCCATCAATTCGGATTTTTGGATGAGTTGGCTGGTGCATGAATTCAATATGGTATCAGAGCCACCGTGGCCGGTATCACAAGACGGCGGAGGTGATCATGCTCGGGCGCGGCATGGTCGGCTGGGTCGACCTCTGGCGTGCCATCCTCGTCTGAGGAGAGCCCCGTCCTCCACGACGTGCCGCTGCCGCTGCCGGCAAGGGGTAACTGGAGGGGCTACCGCCAATTCCGCCCGTACCTCATCCGGGACATCACCGTCAGCCTGCTCAAAGGCTCCATCAAGTACGTCGAGATCGAGGTCTGCCCACGGGCAGCCCCTGACCACCCGCCGGAGTCCTACGTGGATTGGTTTGGCCAAAAGCGTCGCGAAGAGCAGCACCAGTGCGGAACGTCTTGTGCAGGCTGGAAGGCCACCACATGGAGCCTGTCGACGTCGGTTCTTCCATCGGCGGATTGGAACTCTGAATGCACCTTCCATCTTGCTGACATCGCTGCCGACCCAATGCATTCTGAGCTGCTGCCTAGGCCGCCGCACGACACCAGCGACAGCCCCGCCGAGCCAACATTACTGCAGCAACTCATCGTTGGTTTCCCCACCCTGAGCATGGATGATGATGTTGTCTACGTGCTGTCTAAGGGCTGCCCCAAGGGTCTGATGGAAGTGGTGATTGCTGTTGACATGAGGAAGAAGAAGGTGCGAGGAGTTGCTAAGCTTGTTTCCGGAAAGGACTTCACTTTTATGCGTAACTGCACGAGTGAACTCTCCAAATATCTGTAAAGATGGAGGCACGAGAGAAGCTTGATAAACAAATTTCATGTGATATACGCAAGAATTTACTCAGTAGAAAGAGGCGTCCCGGCAGCTGGTCAACGTTGAATGGACAGGAATATTTGCTATTGACAACTTTTTATAGCTGCTGCACAATCTAGGATGTAGTATCTGCTTACTATTAAACATTGGTTTGATATATTTCTTTAATAATGTAAATGGACTCTTGTGGTACTTTGCTTTAAGAACAAGAAGTATTAGATGTTCTTCTATCAATGGCTTCACTACGATGCCTTAAGGCTTTCTTTCACAAAAATGCCTATAAATGCGTGCTGAGCAAATGGTTATTTAGGTTATCAGTGGAGACTGAACGTATGTGGACACAAATTCTACGCAATAAATACTTATAATCTAAGACGTTAGCCCAGGTTACCGTAAGACCTAATGACTCGCCCTTCTGAAAGGGGCTAATGAGGGTAAATGACACCTTTTTTCCGCAGAGTGGAAATTGTTGTTGATAACAGCACACAACAACGAGATTTTGAGAAGACACGTGGTTAGGGAAGACGCCTCTAGCCTCAGATGCTAGAGAGGTGGTGAGTGATCTAGTGAATGGCAACCGAGGCCAGCATGATGAGATCATCGACGAAATCAAATCCAGAGTAGCTAGCTTTGCATGTAATTTTTTAAGGTCGTTTAGTTAATGAGTATGCTCATGAGTTAGGGAGGTTTTTCTCTTTCTTCAGGTCAGGGTCGTCATTTGTGGCTTATTCAAATCCATGACCCGAATGTTATCCCACAAACTATTGTTTTCGATGAATAAAGCGCTGCTTTACCCCTAAAAACATGATTTTTTTTGTGTTGTTCTTTTTTTGGAGAATCCTATTTAACGCGCTTTGCGTCAATTAGGTGCCGAAATGCATAGGCAAACGAGTAGCTGGTTTGGCCTATTTGTGCGGCGGTTTGCAGAGATCCCTTCTGATGCTCTCGTTGCTTGGAGAACGGTCATTGTGCTCGTGACTGTCGCAACCCATGGCGTCCTCTCAGCCCGCTGGCATGTCGTGTCGTCCCGCTTGTCTCTCGCATTGGCACCCAACATTGTCAACCTCCTGCTCTAAGAGAGGCCCAATTAAAATCCACACTCCCTTCAATTGTGCTTCGCCGTGGATCTTGGATGTCTGTGGTTTTTTGCTTCCGCTAGCCCGACATCCCCATCCATTGGTGCTTCAAACCGCTCTGGCTAATCAGACCGAGTTGCTTTAAGGTTGGAAGACACGAATTGAGAGCTTCCTGGAGCGGGCGGAGGCTGCTTTGAGCAGGCTCTCCTTTGTGTCGGCTAAGTTTCTGGCCACGCAGATGCCACTCTCTCCTGTTGGCTCCACTGAGGATGAAGGGGCAGAGCCATATGGTTGTTTCTCCCCTCGTGTTCGGGAAACTTCATCGTTGATGTCCGCTTCGTCCATTGTGCCTGCCGCTGTGGGCGAGTCCATCATCGTGCTTATCTCATGCTCGAGCTTCGGGATATATGTTCGAGCCCTGCTTCGCCTCTGTCCTTGGAGCGGTTGGAGGTGGGCTCGTCGACGACCTTGTGTGAGGGGCATGTTTAGCCTCGGTCGTGTCAGCAACTGGAGGCGCCGAAGTCCATTGTGTTGATGGTTCCTGTGGTGGAGGGTGTTGTGTTGTGGGTTCCTCGGGTCGACGATGTCGATGCGACCGGTCTGTTGGTGTCTGCCCCTAGTAGGAGCCCCTTGGTTGATGATAACTATATCAACAAGTACAATGAGTTTCATGATTTTCTTGACAAATGGGTGGCTGGTCAGCCTGGACCCGGCAACACAAGTGGCTACCTCCTCAAGAAGAAACCCAATAGGGAGAAAGCAAAGAGAAACAAAAAGCAAGAAGGGTGGTGTCATCCGGAAGACGCCCGCGATTTCATGATGGAGGGTGCTCCATTTTTATCGTGGTCGGTGTTTTTGTGTGAAGCTCCGTTGTGTTGTACAAGTGTCGAGGGTTTCGGTTGTGGTGCATTGGGAAGGACACATGTGCGGTCACGATGTTTTCTGTTGTGTGAGTAGTACGACTTTGAGTTGTTTGTACGGGCTGTCGCCCGGTTTTCTAAAAATCAACTGGGCAATTCTCTTCTTAATTAATCGGTAAGGCAAATCTTTGCCTTCGTTTCGAAAAAAAAAACAGGACAAGGATCTGGTATTGGGAACCATCCAGAAGGATTCTAAATCTAAATAATAATAATTCTAGAAGGTTTCTGAATGTTTTTTTCACTGGTTTTATTATTATTATTTTTGTTTTTCGGTTTCTTCTTTTTTATGATCTTTCTTTTTTCTTTGTGTTGCTTTGAACTGAAAAACAGAGGTCTCGGGGTCGTGAGAAGACAGAGATAACCCTAATCTCCAAATCCTTCGTGTCCGGCGACGCCACCAGATTCCCACCAAAATCGGAACCCCGTCGTGATGGGCGACGCCGCCGACGCCCCCCGCCGGCAACGGCTGGCCTCAATTCTCCTTGCCCGGAAACCGCGCCTCACCGACAGCAGGAACGAGACCACGGCCACAGCCGTATCCATGGATGGCTTCACCATGGCGGTCTCCTTCTGGATGGCCGACCCGCCGCAGCTGTCCATCTTCTCCATCTACTGCTGCAGACCCCCTCATCTGCAAGCCGGGCCGTACTGCAATTTCAAAGATTTGCCACGCGTGGTCGGCGTCGGCGCGGAGGGCCGTTTCGTCCTCTTCCGCGCCGTCTTCGACCGCCGCTACACATCCGAATATTTCCTGTACAAGGCCGGCGAGTCGCCGTCGCTCGAGTGGATTCCTTCTCCCTACGAGTACAATGATGGCGACCTCGATGATCTGCGCGGGGTCAGGGAGTTCGGCGTCCTGCAGCAGCTCGGCGGCCACTATCTCGTGGCCGCTCTCTGCCTCGCCCCGTTGTCGGATGACTATCACCTTCGGATCTACTCGTCCGAGAGAACGTCATGGAGCACCAGGACCCCGCCCAATCCATGTCCTGGGGTCGACAGGATTATACCCAACAAGGTGATCACTCTTGGAGAAGAAGGCCTACTAGGGTGGGTTGATTTGTCACAGGGCCTGCTGATGTGCGACCTGCGTCAAGATCATGTGCGTTTCACTTTCATCCCGTTGCCGGAGCCGTTGCCTGGGAACAGATACAAACTAAAAGGTCAAATTCCCCCTCCCACCGCAAAGAGAAGCAAAAAACTAGAGGGCGAATCTCACCCAAATCTCTGCTGGTTTCGGGATCTCGCATGGGTTGATGGCGTGCTCAAGTTTATTGAGATGGAGAATCTTGCTCCTGAAAGCCGGAGCGACAAGGGTGATGTTATCTACGATTCAGACTTGATCATGTCGCTCGAGCGCAAAGCCGTGGATTGGCATTGCAAGCAGCTGTCCATTGGGGGTGCCTGGAGGGCTGTCACATGGACTCGGACAGTTTCGTCCAATGTTGGCGCCAGACATGCGCTGCCAATGTCGCTGACATCTTGGTTGTCGACGGATCAGCGCATTCATCTTTGTTGCCCGGGCTAAAGGGAGAAAAGTTGACATTCAGGGACCTCTACTCAGCTTTCCCCATCCCGAGCCCGGATGGTGACGATATTCTTTATCTCAAATCTATGGTGGAACCCAGTAATAAGGATGGATGTGTGGCCGCTGTTGACTTGGGAAACAAGGCTGTGAAAGCAGTTGGCAAGTATTATCTTCCGGATGATTTTTATTACCACTTTCGCCATGACCCTGAACATCCTTTCCGTGTCTGTACATTGTCCCGCCATCTGGATATGACTCCAGGTAAATGTTACCTGCTCGCTCTTATTGTTTGACATGCCTATGCAATGCTTACAATCCTTATCTACTTAGTTATTGCTCCCTCCGGTCTTTTTTACTCTTCATATAAGATTTGTCTGAAGTCAAACTTTGACCAACTTTAAATATAAAAAAATTCAACATTCACAATACGAAATCAATATCATTAGATGCATCATGAATTCAATTTTCATATTGTATAACTTCAGTATTGTAGATGTTGCTATTTTTCCATATAAATATGGTCAAACTTTACGAAGTTTGACTTCAGACAAATCTTATATGCGGAGTAATAAAGACCGGAGGGAGTATGTTCTTCTTGTGACTGCCTTGGCAAATTAACCTGGGCGCTATTTGGACCCACTTGATGGCTGCCCGATACCTGCATATTGCTTTGTGCGTCTTCTGCATATTTGCCAGTTCCCTAAAACCCCGGGATTGTGAGTATGGTGTTGCTTATGAATTTAGCGGTTTCTGTAGGCATTGAAGTCTCAGCGTGTCGCAAGATCATAGGGGATGCTAGCAGCTCTTCAAATTATCCAAGCAACACCTCAGTAAGTATTTTGTATCACTTTTTATTTCAACGAAAGAATTTCCGCCAACTCCAAGTAACTTGCCATCTCTTCTGCGCATAGTTCCATGCGGGTGAGCTCAATTCCTGCGAACCAAGGAGCAAAATCCAAAGGCAAGTTTCTTATTCTCTAACCTTTCTTCTGCTAATGCCTGGGCACCTATGATCCAATTTAGATCAATTCGTTCTATAATTTGATATCTATTCACCTATTAGTTTTACCTGATATTACCATATTGGGGTATTTTTTCTAGTTGACTTTCTGTTCCTCAGGTCATTGGAATGGGCTCAGAAAAACAAGCGTGCACGAAATGCTGCTGGGACTATTATGCAGAATGATCATATTTCCCAGGTCCATCCTATTGAAAACAATCTGTGGAGGTTTCCATGAGGGCAGTCCAATTTACGTTCTGTTTATTATCGGTGGCTCATCTAATCTCTCTCTCTCTCTTCGTCCGTGATGCGAGCAGCAGCTTGACGATAAGGTGCTGGAGCTAGAGCGGGGGTGGAAACAGAAGAGAGAGCAGAAGGTATATTTGGCCGAGATCCGTGTGAACTTGCTTCTGCGAATTTCATCCTTGTGCTGTTGTTCGCTTTGCCATGCATCGATAGTTGGCAATCCCATATGCCCTGTTTCCAATCAATTTTCCGATCATCGTTCAGCAAGGTTAATTAGAATGCACCATTTCCAGCCACAACAGCAGTGCTTCAACAAGTGGGATGCGCCGTGCTACCCCCCTGGACATTCAGTGTGGCCCCATCAAAACAATCTGGTATGCTGTATTCCATATACCCTGTTTCACATTTATCTATTTTCTCATCATCATACAGCAAGATTAACTAGAATGTACCATTCCAGTCACCGAGGAAATACTTCAACAAGCCAGACGGACCATGTGTCCTTGGGTATGCATGTTTGCCCCCTGTACAGCTGGGTCGTCACAACTACCAACCTCTGTGGCGCAGCCACCACCATCAAAACAGCAGTTGACTTCTAGCAGTGAGTTTGGACCTCATGAGGTAAAGACATTGGTGAAGCTTATGATATTCTGCTATCTCCTCTATTGACATGTAGCTCTGGAACGGACCATCTTCACTTGTTAAAAATTACTCGCAAGATACACATTCTAAGTAGTACTCCCTCTGGTCTTTTTTACTCCACGTATTAGATTTGTAATATCAAGTCAAACTTTGCAAAGTTTGACAAAATTTATATTAAAAAATATCAACATATACAATACCAAATATATTATTATATGAAACTACATTCCATAATGAATCTAATGATATTGATTTCGTTCTATGAATGTTGATACTTTTTTCTATAAGTTTGGTCAAATTAGAGATAGTTTGACTTTCAGCTGAACTTATATGCAGACTAGAAATGACCGGAGGGAGTAATTCTCTCACATGTGCTGTCATGCCGATGGACCCAACTTGACATGTTCTGTGCATTTTTTTAATTATTTGTTTTGAAAGTAAAAGAGGGAAACAAACTATGGGCACCAAGTTTAAAAATATGTAATCAGTAAGTCTAAAAGCAACTGCATTATTATAGTAAATTCATTATTTGAGTTCATTGGAATATAATAAGCAACAAAGATGAAATTATCTATTTCTGCTGTGATGTGCTACTTTTGACGTGTTGCCTAGGTGTCTGTTTTTTCATCATCTTACTACTATAAGTTGTTAAGATTTCAGGCACCCCAGCCATGCTTCAACAATTGCAGTGGAGCCAGCTACCATGTGTATTAACAACAAATTTCTGCCCCTAACTCATTTGCCTATGGCGCACACACCTGCTATGCCAGCTACCAACACCAGTGGCTTCAACTCTTACTTTGGAGCTGCCTATTGGTGCGTTTTGGCAGCATTCACCTCCTGTGGTGCAGCGTCAGCCAACACCTAGTGAGATAAAAAAAAGCACTGAAAAAACCTGTGTTTGCTGACATGTTCCTCTTTTAGACAGTAGACATGGAGTGAATCTGTCATTAAGATTACTTCTTCAAGATAGTCATTCTTGCAAGTAATTCTGCGCTTGTTGCATATGCAAAACCCTTGTGTGTTTCAAACTGAGATTTAAAGAGGGTTACATAGTGTCAAGACTATGTAAGGTAATATCCTCTCATAGTTTGACATTGTTTCTTGAAACATAAATGTAACCATTTTGCTGAAATGTGAGTACGTAAGGAAAGGTGCGAACTTTTCAAAAAAGAGGAGGAATCCCATCTAAAGGAGCAAATGTTGGAGAAATGTGTGGTAAGGTTGATGGGGAGCCTGGAGTAGCATATTGATGTGGTGCCCAATTTTCTTGATGTAAGTTGTAGCCAAATGAAGTGTAGATGCTGAACTAAGGAAAATAGTCAATGTCTGATATCCTCTTTCAGTTGATTGTGCTGAAAATGTGTAATAAAAATATTGTTAATCCTAGTAACTCAAAACTTGTGCATTATTTGTTACCATAGAAAAGTTTCGGGAGTTGTGGTTTTAGAGAAGAGGTGACATGTGACACGTATTATCACTTCTCTTGCGGAACATTTTTGTTGTTGACTAACTAGTTGATTTTGCTGTGCAGTGATATTGCTGGCTAGATTTGACTGGATCGATGGCTATGCTCAGGTCAGGTGAGACTATGGTGTAAATGTTTCAGCTTTCTGTGTGGCTACTATCGGGAATTTGTTTCTACCTGAACCCAGTCATCTTCTGGTAGATACGCTTCAGATAAACATGTCTTGGGTTTTTGTTCCTGAACTGCAATACTGGTAGTTGTGTCTCTTGTAGTTGGTGTAGTGAGTCGAGGCAATAATAATGGTGTTTCTTTTGGAATTAAGCAAGACATAAGATTACATCTGGGCCAAGGGAAAGAAAGATCTATCCTGTTAGTATGGCTACAACTTAGCTGCCAAGACAACTACCCATAGAGAACCAACCGGGCTTTCCTGTAAACTTTTTCCAGACGACAGACTGAGGCTGCACTATCACATTGTGTGTGTGTGTGTGTGTGTGTGTGTTTTGCCCATCTGCACTAGCACAGCAATCCTCGGTAGTTCTGCCCAGCCCATCCAAGGCCTGTCACCGGGTACTTGGGGACAGATCGAGACAGCACCAGCTAGCAGACAACCTACCTGATGAACAAACATATTCTCAAACTTGACAATCACCAGAGGCAGTCATTTTTCTTCCCCTCGCCCCTGAGAATTACATGGACATGTTACTCGGTGGAATAATAAGTAGACTAATCAATCTGCGATTATCTTGTTTCTTTTCTTTGCGATTATCTTGTTCATGCTAAAAAAAGAAATCTTGTTCGACTTTTACCAGATCGATTAATGTACATTGGAACTCGAGGAAGTCAAAATTGTACTGAAACATCCTTATCCATTACTGTAGGGGCCCCTATAGTGGTGGCGTCGTCCCGGACTCTGTGTCTGATGCCGGGCTAGGAGTGAAAGGAGCTGCCTTTCTCTCCTACCGTGGTTGGTAAATCATGATGTGAACGATGGGTGAGATGTTTCGGACATGGATGCCGGGGCGGCGGCTCCGGATGGTGGTCCACATGGTTGGCTTTCCGGCGGGCATCATGATGGCGGCGGTGGCTTCCCTCTTTGCGCCGTTCTTCCTCTTGAGGGCATTGTCGAGGAGCTTAGGTGTACTAGGGCGTAGTGCGTCGTTGTTCTCATTCTTCTGTGTAGTATCTACGTGATACGGGTATTCTAGAGTCTGCTTTGTAAGAGGGTTATCTCACCAACACTCCCACACCACTAATAGCTTCGTTCCACTAATGGCTCACTATTCCCTTCTCTTCTCCCTTCTTATTTTCTTCTCCCCACCCCCCTGTTCTTCAAAGCTCCAACTTCCCCCATGATAATTAATTAGGGCAATTCCACCACGGTTCATCAAATAGCCCGCAAATGTCCTTACCACGTGATACGTCTCTGTCGTATCTACTTTTTTAAACACTTTTGCCCTTGTTTTGGACTCTAACTTGCAGATTTGAATGGAACTAACCCGGACTGACGCTGTTTTCAGCAGAATTGCCATGGTGTTATTTATGTGCAGAAACAAAAGTTCTAGGAATAACCTGAAACTTCACGGAGATTATATTTGGAAATAATTAAAAATACTAGCGAAAGAATCAACGCCAGGGGGCCCACACCCTTTCCACGAGGGTGGGGGGCGCACCCCCTGCCTCGTGGGCCCCTTGGAGCTCCACCGACCTCAACTCCAACTCCATACATTCGTGTTCGGGGAGAAAAAAATCAGAGAGAAAGATTCATCGCGTTTTACGATACGGAGCCGCCGCCAAGCCCTAAACTCTCTCGGGAGGGCTGATTTGGAGTCCGTTCGCGGCTCCGGAGAGGGGTATCCGTCGTCATCGTCATCATCAACCATCCTCCATCACCAATTTCATGATGTTGATCGCCGTGCGTGAGTAATTCCATCGTAGGCTTGCTGGACGGTGATGGGTTGGATGAGATTTATCATGTAATCGAATTAGTTTTGTTAGGGTTTGATCCCTAGTATCCACTATGTTCTGAGATTGATGTTGCTATGACTTTGCTATGTTTAATGCTTGTCACTAGGACCCGAGTGCCATGATTTCAGATCTGAACCTATTATGTTTTCATGAATATATGTGAGTTCTTGATCCTATCTTGCAAGTCTATAGTCACCTACTATGTGTTATGATCCGGTAACCCCGAAGTGACAATATCGGGACCACTCTCGGTGATGGCCATAGTTTGAGGAGTTCATGTATTCACTATGTGTTAATGCTTTAGTCCGGTACTCTATTAAAAGGAGGCCTTAATATCCCTTAGTTTTCGCTAGGACCCCGCTGCCACGGGAGGGTAGGACAAAAGATGTCATGCAAGTTCTTTTCCATAAGCACGTATGACTATATTCGGAATACATGCCTACATTACATTGATGAATTGGAGCTAGTTCTGTGTCACCCTATGTTATGACTGTTACATGATGAACCGCATCCGGCATAATTCTCCATCACCGATCCAATGCCTACGAGCTTTTCACATATTGTTCTCCGCTTATTTACTTTACCGTTGCTATTGTTACAATGTAGCGACCAGACCTCAAACAGTCTAGTCTCTGTGCATCAGTGTCATCCCTGGATCGGTAATGCTGACACGCACAGTACTTGAAGGATTTATAACAGAGTAGCAATCACACACTTATTACATAGAATGTCTCAAAAGAGAACTTATTACAATAAATATGACTTAAGGCCATCTAATTACGATAACAGTGGAAGGCTTGGAAGATAAAGTGAGTCCATCAACTCCAACGGCATCACTGAGTATAAGACCACGACCTAAGGCTCCTTCCTCGTCGTCTGAAAAGTCTGCAACATGATACGTTGCAGCCCGAAAACGGGTCAGCACATGGAATATGCTGGCAAAGTAACACATAGAGAGTAATGAACAGAATAATGCTATCACTACATGCATATTTGGCTGGTGGAAAGCTCTATAGTTACAGTTTTGCGAAAAGCCAATTTTTCCCTACTGCAAAGGAATATATTTTATTTAACTACAAAGTTTGTTGAAAAATATTGAGAAGGTAAACCCCCTCTCAATCCCAATTAAAAGTAATCATTAACAACCCAACAAAATTAGTTAAGTACATGATGATGAGATTCACATGATAATCCAAGAACTAGATACTCAAGATGTCCATAACCGGGGACACGGCTAACCATGATTAGATTGTACACTCTGCAGAGGTTTGTGCACTTTTCCCCACAAGACTCGATCTCCTCCGTTGGATTTCTCGCACTACATGGTGTTTGAGAAACGGATGACCGAGACACAGTCTTTCAGAAGCGTTAGCACCTTACGATGGGTAGACAGTTACACCTACTTTCCCCTACATCTGTTAGTCTACCACTGTAAGAGTTCACACGACTTAATCAACTATGCTAGAGCCCATAATAGCATGTGGCTGCACACGGAAATTTCTAGTATGAATAATCTCATGATCCCTTTGAGCCTGGGTGGCGGTCCATAGGAGAATCACACGGTACCCCGGGATTTCCAAAAATACAGGCAATCACTGGGTTCCCCAGGTGCCTCAATCCACCCAGATGTGAATTTAAGTAGCCATCTTAAGTTAACCATTAATTAACAATCTCACAACTGTCATGTAGTCACTCAAACCCAATCCATGTCTACGAGCATAGCATGGCAATATAAGCATAACGTAGAAGTAACTCCCAATGGTTTGAATGCAGGACAATAGGTTCCTACCTCATCAACTACTTCCCAATACCCACATGTTATCAATCCTACTCATGCAATGTTTGAGGGTTGAATCTAATGCATAAAAACTGGGTATGAAAGGGATATGATCAAAGTGTTACTTGCCTTGCTGATGATCCGTGAAACCTAGAGACTCGTAGTAGCACGCTTCGCACTCCGGGTACTCTATCGCAAACAAACAACACACACATAAGCAATCAAGCAAGGGTGCACGGGTAAACTTGAAATAAGAGATCTAACCAGAAAGTTCAACTTAAGAACTCCGGTTTGCAAACATAATCAAATCGAACGAAGCAACAAAACTCAAATTTTACAGTATCAAAAACTTGTTTTAATTAAACAGGAAGAGCGTTTCGAGACGAAACTCTAGGCGCTTGAATCGCCTGATTCCGATAAACGAGCGAAAAGTTATACTAAAACGAAAAACAGATCGGAAAACGCGATCAGAAATAATCGCGGAAAATCCGAGAAAAAGAAAAGCGGACGAACAGGCTAACGAACGAACGTTCGTTGTCTGCGGGAAAAAAATGAAAACCGTTCGTTAAAACGAACGTACGGACGAACGTCCGCTAAATAAACTAAACTGGAAAAAAATCGATCTATTCTAAAAAAACAGATCTAGGGTTTCTTAAAAAAAACTGAACGAAAAATCGGACGGAAAACCGAACGGTTTTCCTGAGGAAAACCGCCGGCGGCTACCTCCGGCGAGGGGGCGGCGGGGTCCGGCATCGGGCGGCGGGGCGGCGCGGGATCCGGCGGCGGCGGGGCTGGGGCTAGGGTTAGGGTTTTCGGCGGCGGGGGCAACTTGGGCTGACGGGGCCTCGGGGGCGCGCCTTACAAAGGCCTGGCCGGGCGGAGTCCTGGCCGAATACGGCCCAAGGTCGGTTCGCGTTTTTTTATAAATACTTTCGTGCAGAAAAACAAATAAAAGAAATACTAAACGGACTCCAAAAATCCCGAAATAAAATTTCCCTGACTTCTAAAATCAAGCCGGACAAGATGAACATTTATTTGGGGCCTAAATGCAATTTTGAAAAACTCGTATTTTTCCTAATTCAAATAAAGTCAAATAAAATCCAAATAAAATCAAATATTTGTTTTTAATATTTTTCCTCCAATATTTCAATATTTGTGGAGAAGTCATATTATCCCCTCTCATATATTTTGATATGAAATATTTTTGGAGAGAAAAATAATTAAAACAAATGATCCTATTTTCAAAATTTGAGAAAACCCAAATATGAAAATAACGAAATTCCCAACTCTCTCCGTGGGTCCTTGAGTTGCGTAGAATTTTCTAGGATCGCAAAACAAAATGCAATAAAATATGTTATGCAAGATGATCTAATGTATAACATTCCAAACTGAAAATTTGGGATGTTACAAACCTACCCCCCTTAAGATGAATCTCGCCCTCGAGATTCGGGTTGGCTAGAAAATAGGTGAGAGTGGTCCTTCCGTAGATATTCCTCTCGCTCCCAGGTGGCTTCATCCTCGGTATGGTGACTCCACTGAACTTTGCAAAACTTGATAACCTTGCTGCGGGTGACTCGGCTGGCAAACTTAAGAATCTTAACTAGTTTCTCCTCGTAGGTCAAATTACTATCCAACTGAATTGCTTCCAGGGGCACTGTATCTTTCAGTGGTATCTCGGCCATCTCTGCGTGGCACTTCTTCAGTTGAGAAACATGGAACACATCGTGAACTCCCGACAATCCTTCGGGCAACTCCAGCTTGTAAGCAACTTCTCCCATACGCTCCAAAATTTTGTATGGTCCTACAAAACGTGGCGCTAACTTTCCCTTAACTCCAAAGCGCTTCACTCCTCGAAGTGGTGATACTCGAAGATAAACTCTGTCTCCGACTTCGTAAACTGCCTCCTTGCGTTTAGAATCCGCATAACTCTTCTGCCTGGACTGGGCTACCTTGAGCCTATCGCGAACCAGTTTCACTTTCTGTTCAGACTCCTTAATCAAATATGGTCCAAACAACTGGCGGTCTCCAACTTCATCCCACAACAACGGTGTCCTGCACCTCCTTCCGTACAAAGCTTCAAAAGGGGCCATCTTCAAACTGGATTCGTAGCTATTGTTGTAAGAAAACTCTGCATATGGCAAGTTGTCGTCCCAACTGGATCCATAATCTAGCGCACAAGCTCTCAGCATGTCCTCCAAAATCTGGTTGACTCTCTCGGTCTGTCCGTCTGTCTGTGGATGAAAAGCGGTACTAAACTCTAGCCTAGTATCCAAAGTTTCGTGCAACTGATTCCAAAACTTTGAAGTAAACTGGGTTCCTCTATCTGATACAATGGTCCTCGGAACTCCATGCAGACATACGATCCTGGTCATGTATATCTTTGCCAACTTAGCACTGGTATAAGTGGTCTTTACTGGGATGAAATGAGCTACCTTCGTCAAACGATCGACTACAACCCATATCGAGTCATAGCCTGAACGAGTCCTGGGCAATCCCGTGATAAAATCCATGCCTAGCTTATCCCACTTCCATTCGGGTATCGGCAATGGTTGTAGCAATCCTGCTGGCTTCTGATGCTCTGCCTTCACTCTCTGACATACATCACAAACTGCTACATACTCCGCAATATCCTTCTTCATTCCGGTCCACCAGAAACTGTCCTTTAAATCCAGGTACATCTTGGTATTTCCTGGGTGAATCGAATATGGTGAATCATGGGCCTCTTGCAGAATCAACTTTCTGATCTCCGGATCATTGGACACATAAACGCGGTCCTCAAACCATAAGGTATCGTGCTCATCCTCACGAAATCCCTTGGCTTTTCCTTTGCTCATCCTTTCCTTTATCTCGGCAATTTCCTTGTCTGTCTTCTGAGCTTCTCTGATCTTATCCATCAAAGTAGACTGAATCTCCAATGCTGCTACAAAGCCTCTTGGAACTATTTCCAATCATAGTTCACGAAGATTCTCGGCTAACTCCTTGGGTAACTCTCCGGTCATGAGTGTGTGGGCATGGCACTTGCGGCTCAACGCATCAGCTACTACGTTAGCCTTCCCTGGGTGATAATGCAATCTCATATCATAATCCTTAATGAGTTCCAACCATCTCCTTTGCCTGAGATTCAATTCCTTCTGCGTGAAAATGTACTTCAAACTCTTGTGATCCGTGTACACCTCACAATGGTTTCCGATGAGAAAATGTCTCCATGTCTTCAACGCATGCACTACGGCTGCTAACTCCAAATCATGTGTAGCATAATTCAACTCATGGGGTTTAAGTTGTCGTGAGGCATACGAAACAACTCTTCCCTCCTGCATTAGCACTGCTCCAAGTCCTCGACGTGAAGCATCGCAATATACTTCATAATCTTTGCGTTGATCTGGCAGAATCAACACTGACGCTGTAACTAAGCGTTTCTTCAACTCCTGGAAACCAGCCTCACATTCCTCAGTCCAATTGAATTTGGTGTCCTTCTTCAACAACTCGGTCATAGGTTTTGCAATCTTTGAGAAATTCTCAATAAATCTCCGGTAGTATCCTGCGAGTCCAAGAAAACTCCGGATCTCTCCAACTGTCGTGGGTGACTCCCAATTTGTCATAGTGTTAACCTTGGTGGGATCTACTGCTATTCCTTCTCCGGAAATAACATGTCCAAGGAATCCAACTTCCTTTAACCAAAACTCACACTTGCTGAACTTGGCATATAACTGATGTTCTCTGAGCTTTCCAAGTACCAAATGCAAATGCTCCTTATGCTCTTCTTCATTCTTCGAATAGACCAGAATATCGTCAATGAACACTACGACGAACTTATCCAAAAACTCCATAAACACTTTGTTCATCATGTTCATGAAATAGGCGGGTGCGTTAGTCAGGCCAAATGACATAACCGTGTACTCATATAGCCCATACGTTGTGGTAAAAGCTGTCTTGGGTATATCCTGCTCTCGAATCTTCAACTGGTGGTATCCTGACCGCAAATCAATCTTGGAAAATACTTTAGCTCCTTGTAGTCGGTCAAACAGATCATTGATCATCGGCAGTGGGTACTTGTTCTTGATGGTTACTTCATTCAAACCACGATAATCAACAACCATCCTCAATGATCCATCTTTCTTCTCCACTAGAAGTACTGGTGATCCCCAAGGTGACGAACTTGGGTGAATATATCCTTTATCCAATAACTCCTTAATCCGCTTCTTAATTTCCTCCAAATCCTTTGCGGGCATTCTGTACGGTCTCTTAGATATTGGCCCTGTGCCTGGCAAAAGCTCAATCAAAAACTCAATGTCTCTATCCGGTGGCATGCCTGGCAACTCTCTGGAAATACGTCAGGGAAATCCTTCACCACTGGTACTTCCTCCTGTACAACTCCTGATAAGGAATTCACTTGAGTCCTCTTCGGCACATGCCGGGATACATACCTAATCCTTCTTCCTTCTGGGGTGGTAAGCAAAATCATCTTACTGGCGCAATCGATGTTTCCTCCGTACATCGATAGCCAATCCATTCCCAAAATCACATCCAAACCTTGCGACTCCAAAACTATTAGGTCTGAGGGGAAAACATGCCTACCTATGGCCAATGGCAACTGAAAATATCCTTGGCTTGCCATATACTCTGCTCCTGGCGAGGTTACTAACATAGGTGTTCTAAGAACTTTGGTGGGCAACTTAAACTTATCCACAAATCCCCTTGATATGTATGAATGTGATGCACCAGTATAAAAAAAACGATTGCAGTAAATGACTTAACCAAAAACTTACCTATTACTGCATCGGGCTGTACTTCAACCTCCTCCACATTAACGTGGTTCACTTGTCCTCTGTTGAAAGGGTTCGGCTTCTTCCCCGAGCTTCCATTGCCATTTCCATTCTTAGCTTCCGGACATTCATTGGCATAATGTCCAGTCTTCTGGCATTTGTAGCAAGTGACGTGGCTCAGATCCTTCTTGGCTGGGGTTGATGGGTTGGTACGATTCTGTCCGTTGCTTCCTCCGTTCCCATTGCCATTCTTGGGGCCACTATGATTGTGCAAACTCCCTCCATTGTGATTGTGACCTCCATGATTATGCTGAAGGTGTCCTCCCGAGTTCGGGGTAAAACGAGGCTTCTGATGAGCTCCTGTACTGTACTTTCCTTATCTATACTTCCTCTTACGGCTCTCAATCTGTTGCTGCTTCCCTTCAATCATGAGAGCTCTGTCTACCAACTCCTGGTAGTTGTTAAAAGTTGCCACCATCAACTGCATGCTCAGCTCATCATTCAGTCCTTCCAGAAACTTCTCCTGCTTAGCTGCATCCGTAGCAACGTCATCTGGGGCATAACGTGCTAACTTACTAAAATCCTCCACGTATTGGCCAACGGTACGTCCTCCTTGGCGTAAGTTGCGAAACTCACGCTTCTTCATGGCCATAGCTCCTGCTGAAACATGGGCAGTACGGAAAGCTTGCTGAAACTGGTCCCATGTGACAGTGTCAATGGGGTGAGTGGCTGTGTAATTCTCCCACCATGATGCTGCGGGTCCATCAAGCTGATGTGCGGCAAAACACACTCTCTCCGCATCTGTGCATCCTGCAGTGGTCAGCTCCCTTCCAACCTTGCGGAGCCAATCATCTGCCACAATCGGCTCAGTGCTGTTGGAGAACACCGGCGGATTCAGCCTAAGAAAACAGGCTAAGTGGTCCACATGTGGTGGTGGTGGGTTGTTGTTGTTGTTGTTGCCTTGGTTCTGAACTAGCACTTGCATCAGGGCATTCTGCTGCTGAATCAACTGAGTGATCTCCGGTGGGAAAACAAATCCGGTGTCGCGTCTCGGAGGCATCTGATGGGTTTAGAAAAGATGAGAAAATAGGATAGAATGAGATCTAGAGGGAAAACACTACCCATATGCACATGAGACAAACACAATCATATCACTCCAATCAATTCAAACAAGGCATACAATCGATCTAACTATCGTTACAAAGTGCTTGGACTATACTATATACATGGTGGAATACTACTACTAATTTGGTGGTCTACTAGAAAAATTGCTCAGTCGAGACTCCATGATATCTGCTCCGGCTTCATCCTCCCAATCATCATCACTGGGGTCCGAGTCGGTGTCGTCGATGATGATGTAGTTCTCCGGGCAAGTAGAATCGTCATCTTCTCCTCCTGGTGCTGGGTCTCCCATGAATACTCCTAGCTTCTGTGTCAGGTCGCCGTTCTTCCTCCAACAATGTTGCGATTTCCTCCTCATATCCATCGCGTGTCACTTGAGTTCTTCCTCCAGCTCCGTGATCCTAGTCTTTGCCTTCTTCAGATCTATCATGTCCGCGCACATTTGGTTTTCCTGGCGACGAATGTGCTGGTTTAACTCCTGAATGAAAGCTGCAATTGATCTATCCTTCCTGGTGCTGATCATCTCCCATTGCTCGTCTCGGCGCCCACAAATCTGGTAGATAGTATCCTTGAGATCATTGTGGTACACTTCTCCAATGTGTCCCATGGTGATATGGGCTGCCATGCTCTTTCCTAGACTCCAGGTTGGTGCATCAAAGGAAAACTCTATGGGCTCAGTGACTGGCGTGAACGTCCTTCCTGGAACTTGAACTTGAATCATCCAGCGCTCCTCTTCTGGTAGTGTGGCATTGTAGGTCCCGGTGAAGCTTGGTATTCCGATGTTCAGGTACTTAGTAACTTCCTTCAAGTGTCGTCCAAAAGGTGTATCCTCATCTGGTTGCGTGAACTTGTTCCTTGCATCCGCCATCCTAAAAGAGTGGAAGAAAGGAGAGGAGTCAGAAATGAGAAGAGAGAAGTAGTCTATGGCTTTAGCTTAGTGGTCGTGTCCTACAGTCAGCGTGTGCTCTGATACCATCTTTGTAGCGACCAGACCTCAAACAGTCGAGTCTCTGTGCATCAGTGTCATCCCTGGATCGGTAATGCTGACACGCACAGTACTTGAAGGATTTATAACAGAGTAGCAATCACACACTTATTACATAGAATGTCTCAAAAGAGAACTTATTACAATAAATATGACTTAAGGCCATCTAATTACGATAACAACGGAAGGCTTGGAAGATAAAGTGAGTCCATCAACTCCAACGGCATCACTGAGTATAAGACCACGACCTAAGGCTCCTTACTCGTCGTCTGAAAAGTCTGCAACATGATACGTTGCAGCCCGAAAACGGGTCAGCACATGGAATATGCTGGCAAAGTAACACATAGAGAGTAATGAACAGAATAATGCTATCACTACATGCATATTTGGCTGGTGGAAAGCTCTATGGTTACAGTTTTGCGAAAAGCCAATTTTTCCCTACTGCAAAGGAATATATTTTATTTAACTACAAAGTTTGTTGAAAAAAAATTGAGAAGGTAAACCCCATCTCAATCCCAATTAAAATTAATCATTAACAACCCAACAAAATTAGTTAAGTACATGGTGATGAGATTCACATGATAATCCAAGAACTAGATACTCAAGATGTCTATAACCGGGGACACGGCTAACCATGATTAGATTGTACACTCTGCAGAGGTTTGTGCACTTTTCCCCACAAGACTCGATCTCCTCCGTTGGATTTCTCGCACTACATGGTGTTTGAGAAACGGATGACCGAGACACAGTCTTTCAGAGGCGTTAGCACCTTACGATGGGTAGACAGTTACACCTACTTTCCCCTACATCTGTTAGTCTACCACTGTAAGAGTTCACACGACTTAATCAACTATGCTAGAGCCCATAATAGCATGTGGCTGCACACGGAAGTTTCTAGTATGAATAATCTCATGATCCCTTTGAGCCTGGGTGGCGGTCCATAGGAGAATCACACGGTACCCTGGGATTTCCAAAAATACAGGCAATCACTGGGTTCCCCAGGTGCCTCAATCCACCCAGATGTGAATTTAAGTAGCCACCTTAAATTAACCATTAATTAACAATCTCACAACTGTCATGTAGTCACTCAAACCCAATCCACGTCTACGAGCATAGCATGGCAATATAAGCATAACGTAGAAGTAACTCCCAATGGTTTGAATGCAGGGCAATAGGTTCCTACCTCATCAACTACTTCCCAATACCCACATGTTATCAATCCTACTCATGCAATGTTTGAGGGTTGAATCTAATGCATAAAAACTGGGTATGAAAGGGATATGATCAAAGTGTTACTTGCCTTGCTGATGATCCGTGAAACCTAGGGACTCGTAGTAGCACGCTTCGCACTCCGGGTACTCTATCGCAAACAAACAATACACACATAAGCAATCAAGCAAGGGTGCACGGGTAAACTTGAAATAAGAGA
Organism: Triticum aestivum; assembly: GCF_018294505.1. Lineage (NCBI taxonomy): Eukaryota > Viridiplantae > Streptophyta > Magnoliopsida > Poales > Poaceae > Triticum > Triticum aestivum. The sequence continues at coordinate 96,809,915 of NC_057799.1, forward strand.
TCTAACCAGAAAGTTCAACTTAAGAACTCCGGTTTGCAAACATAATCAAATCGAACGAAGCAACAAAACTCAAACGGCGAAAGAAACAAGCTTCGTTTACTAATCTGGACCTAAGTCAAATTTTACAGTAGCAAAAACTTGTTTCAGTTGGTTAAACAGAAAGAGGGTTTCGAGACGAAACTCTAGGCGCTTGAATCGCCTGATTCCGATAAACGAGCGAAAAGTTAAACTAAAACGAAAAACAGATCGGAAATCGCGATCAAAAATAATCGCGGAAAATCCGAGAAAAAGAAAAACGGACGAACAGGCTAACGAACGAACGTTCGCTGTCTGCGGAAAAAAAACAAAAACCGTTCGTTAAAACGAACGTACGGACGAACGTCCGCTAAATAAACTAAACCGAAAAAACCCGATCTATTATAAAAAACAGATCTAGGGTTTAAAAAAACGAACGAAAAACCGGACGGAAAACCGAACGGTTTTCTCGAGGAAAACCGCTGGCGGCGGGGCGGTGGCTACCTCCGGCGAGGGGGCGGCGGGGTCCGGCGTCGGCGGCGGGGCGGCGCGGGATCCGGCGGCGGCGGCGGGGCTGGGGCTAGGGTTAGGGTTTTCGGAGGCGGGGGCGACTTGGGCTGACGGGGCCTCGGGGGCGCGTTATAAAGGCTTGGCCAGCGGAGTCCCGGCCGAATACGGCCCAAGGTCGGTTCGCGTTTTTTTATAAATACTTTCGCGCAGAAAAACAAATAAAATAAATACTAAACAGACTCCAAAAATGCCGAAATAACTTTATCTTCCGGCGACTTCTAAAATCAAGCTGGACAAGATGAACATTTATTTGGGGCCTAAATGCAATTTTGAAAAACGTGTACTTTTCCTAATTCAAATAAAATCAAATAAAATCCAAATAAAATCAAATATTTGTTTTTAATATTTTCCTCCAATATTTCATTATTTGTGGAGAAGTCATATTCTCCCCTCTCATATATTTGGATATGAAATATTTTTGGAGAGAAAAATAATTAAAACAAATGATCCTATTTTCAAAATTTGAGAAAACCCAAATATGAAAATAACGAAATTCCCAACTCTCTCCGTGGGTCCTTGAGTTGCGTAGAATTTTCTAGGATCGCAAAACAAAATGCAATAAAATATGCTATGCAAGATGATCTAATGTATAACATTCCAAATTGAAAATTTGGGATGTTACATACAATCACTACAGAACCCAAAAAATATTACTTTGCTACCGTTACCGTTACTTCCATACTACTTTGCTACTAAATACTTTGCTGCAGATACTAAGTTATGCAGGTGTGGTTGAATTGACAACTCAACTGCTAATACTTGAGAATATTCTTTGGCTCCCCTTGTGTTGAATCAATAAATTTGGGTTGAATACTCTACCCTCGAAAACTGTTGCGATCCCCTATACTTGTGGGTTATCAAGACTATTTTCTAGCGCCGTTGCCGGGGAGCATAGCTCTATTCTTTGAGTCACATGGGATTTATATCTGCTGGTCATTATGAAGAATTTGAAAGACGAGAAAACAAAAATTTATCCCCCAACTATGAGGGGAGGTAAGGAACTGCCATCTAGCTCTGCACTTGATTCACCTTCTGTTTTGAGTAAGCTTGTGACACCTAAACCTGCTTCTGCTATTAATTCTGATATGTCGCATGTTATTGATGATGCCACTTCTGCTATGCATGATACTTATGATGAAACTACTTCTATGCTTGATACTACTATGCCACTTGGTGAATTTCTTGATGAACAACTTGCTAGGGCTAGAGAGAATGAAATTATTGAAACTAATAATATTGATGAAAGTGATGATGAAGACTCTCCCCCTAAATATGAATTGTCTGTTTTGCCTGAGGGCTATGTTATGGATGAAGAAACTGCTAGAGACTTTCTTACTTGCAATGATAGAAGTGATCTTAAGAAATTATTAGCTAAGCTGAAACAAAAAACTCTGAATGCTAGAATGAAATATGATCCTGCTTATGCTACTTCACCTATCTTTGTTACTGATAAGGATTATGAATTCTCTGTTGATCCCGATATAATTACTTTGGTTGAATCTGATCCTTTCTATGGCTATGAATCTGAAACTGTTGTGGCACATCTTACTAAATTAATTGATATAGCCACCCTGTTTACTAATGATGAGAAAACTCGCTACTATTATATCCTCAAAATATTCCCGTTCTCATTAAAGGGTGATGCTAAGATGTGGTTTAATTCTCTTGATCCTGGTTGTGTGCGTAGTCCCCAGGATATGATTTATTACTTCTCTGCTAAATATATCCCTGCTCATAAGAAACAAGCTGCTTTAAGGGAAATATATAATTTTGTGCAAATTGAAGAAGAGAGTCTCCCACAAGCTTGGGGGAGGCTTCTCCAATTACTTAATGCTTTGCCTGATCATCCTCTCAAGAAAAATGAAATACTTGATATCTTTTATAATGGACTAACCGATGCTTCCAGAGACCACCTGGATAGTTGTGTTGGTTCTGTTTTCAGGGAAAGAACACCAAATGAAGCGGAAATTCTATTGAATAATATGTTGACAAATGAAAATAATTGGACACTTCCTGAACCAACTCCTAAGCCAACTCCGAAGAAGAGGGGCGTTCTATTTCTCAGTCCCGAAGATATGCAAGAGGCAAAGAAATCTATGAAGGAAAAATGTATTAAAGATGTGTTAAGAATTTACCTCCTATCGAAGAAATACATGATCTTAATTTACCGCCTTTGAAGAAATATATGATCTTAATTCATCACCTATTGAAGAAACACATGGTCTTGATAACCCGACACAGGTAGTAAAAGTAAATTCTCTCTATAGATATGATAAAGATGAAATCCCACCTACTAAGTTTGCTAGCCAATGTTTGGATAAGTTTGATAACTTCATGGTTAAGCAAGAAGATTTTAATGCTTATTTTGGTAGACAATTAAAACAAAATGCTTATATGATTGAACACTTGGGTGATTATATGTCTAGAGTTAAAGGTGAACTTAAACTCATCAGTAAACATGCTTCTATGGTTACCACTCAAGTAGAGCAAGTACTCGCTCAGAATGATTTGCTCAATGGATTGAATAGTGAGAATAATGACTATGCTGTTAGAGTGGCTACTAGAACTGGTAAGATGACTCAGGAACCTTTGTATCCTGAAGGCCATCCTAAGAGAATTGAGCAGGATTCTCAGAGAAATAATATTGATGCACCTAGTCCTTCTAAGAAGAAGAAAAAGAAAAATGATAGGACTTTGCATGCTTCTAGTGAACCTGTTGTTGAAACACCTGAGAATCCAAATGATATTTCTATTTCTGATGCTGAAACACAATCTGGTAATGAACATGAACCTAGTGACAATGTTACTGATGATGTTCATGTTGATGCTCAACCTAGCAATGATAATGATGTAGAAATTGAACCTGCTGTTGATCTTGATAACCCACAATCAAAGAATCAACATTATGATAAGAGCGGTAAGGAAAGAGAACCATGGGTTCAGAAACCCATGCCTTTTCCTCCCAAACCATCCAAGAAAAAGGATGATGAGGATTTTGAGCGCTTTGCTGAAATGATTAGACCTATCTTCTTGCGTATGCGTTTGACTGATATGCTCAAAAGGAATCCTTATGCTAAGTATATGAAAGAAATTGTTACTAATAAAAGAAAGATACCGGAAGCTGAAATTTCCACCATGCTTGCTAATTATACTTTAAAGGTGGAATACCAAAGAAACTTGGAGATCCAGGAGTACCCACTATACCATGCTCCATTAAAAGAAACTATGTTAGAACTGCTTTATGTGATCTTGGAGCCGGTGTTAGTGTTATGCCTCTCTCTTTATATCGTAGACTTGATTTGAATAAGTTGACACCTACTGAAATATCTTTGCAAATGGCTGACAAATCAACTGCTATACCTGTCGGTATTTGCGAGGACGTGCCTGTTGTGGTTGCAAACGTTACTATTTTAATGGACTTTGTTATTCTTGATATTCCCGAGGACGATATTATGTCTATTATTCTTGGAAGACCCTTTTTGAACACTGCAGGGGCTGTTATTGATTGCAACAAAGGCAATGTCACTTTTCATGTTAATGGTAATGAGCATACGGTACACTTTCCGAGGAAACAACCTCAAATCCACAGTATCAATTCTATTGGAAAAATTCCATCGATTATTTTTGGAGGTTTTGAATTTCCTCTTCCTACTGTCAAGAAGAGATATGATATTCTTATTGTTGGGGATGTGCATATCCCCGTTGAGGTAACATAGTGTTATTCGAAATTTCTCTGGTTCCATGTTATTCGGAATGAGTTTATTAACAAGACTTGATCAACCTTGTTAGTGGATTCCTTTTGATGAGCATGAGATGGATGAAACTAGAAAGCACAACCTTCTGTACCCTCCTTTTATTTTCTGTTATTTAGTTGAAATAAAGTAAAATTAGTATTTTCTGTCTGTTTTCTGAATTATCCGTGCAATATAAAAATACCCCGAAAATAAAAGTTCTCCAAATGCCCTGCCAATTTAATATGATTTTTTCTGAAATATTTGGCACTGAGAACACAGCAAGGGGAGCTGGCACCTGGCCACGAGGGTCCAGGGCGCGCCCACCCCCTGGGCGCGCCCCCTGCCTTATGGGCCCATGGTGGCTCCCCTCCACTTATTCCAGCCACCACACACTCCTTCTTCCTCCCAAAAAAAATCACCAACCAGCTCAAGCACGAGTTCTGGCTCATTTTGCTGCGATTTTCGATCTCCTTGCTCAAAGCACCTCTCACAAAACTGCTTTGGGGGATTGTTCCTTGGTATGTGACTCCTCCATTGGTCCAATTAGTTTTTGTTCTAGTGCTTTATTCATTGCAAATTTGTGCTGCCTAGGTGATCATGTTCTTGAGCTTACATGTCAAATTTTTATGGTCCCAAGTAGTTCTAATGCATGATATAGTCTCTAGGCACTTGTGGGAGTAGTTGCTATCAATTTTGTTGAGTTTGGTTCACTTTTATTTGAAGTTACTAAAATTTTCAGAAATTTTTCAGAGGAAGAAATATGTTTAGGAAAATGTACCAAGGTGGCCCTTCAAGGAAGCAAGGACCCAGACTCGCAATGCGCGATGCCGACAATGAACCACCAAGGGACGCTCAAGTGCGGGTTTGTGAATGGCCTTCAGAGGACTTCATGGACTGAGCAGGAATCAAGGAAGAATTTAACGCATATGTGCGTAACGCTGATCTTGTGAGCTTTGAGGCAGATAAGTGCCGTCAGTACCACTATCTCATTGATTCCTTTGTGATGAGGTTTGAATTTTCATCGTCACGCAATTCTCAAACTGTCCTGTTTGATCTTTATGAAAATTCTTATAATATGGATTTAGAGGATTTTAATACTGCTTGCAAACTTCCGCAATGGGGTAGTCCTAGTGAACCTCGCAAATCTGAATTTAGAGATTTTCTTGCTAGTATAACTGTGGGGGAATCTAGAGACATAGCACAAGCTACCATAGGGAGCATGCATTTTCCTGCTATACATTATTTTGCTCTCTTCATAGGTAGGTGCATAAATGGTAAGGATGAAGCATGTCACATATGTGTCCCCGACCACAGTGTTCTCAGGAGTGCTGTATTAGGAGATAAACATTATAATTTGGGAGCCACTATTGCATGAAGGTTGCATAATAATAGATTTAATGGAGATTTCTTTGGTGGAATTTATGCAACCCGTTTAGCTAATTTTCTTAATATACCCATTCGCGATTATGATATGGAATTGCCTCCTGCTTATCTAGATTTTAACTCCATGATTCACCATCAGTTTGTTGAGAGGAATGAACCGCCTCTCCAGTACCGACTAATCATTGACAGGCGTCACACCGTCAATATTGTTCTCTCCGCTCCTACTCTCTTTGACTTTCAGGCAAAGGGGAGATATGTCATAACCAGGGAGGAGGCAAATGAGAACGAGAGGAGGACGAGGGCAGCTCGCCTCCAAGCTGCAGCCCACGATGCAATAGCCGCTGCTTCTTAGTACGACCCCAGTTACAACTTCGGATATCCGCCAGGCCATCCGTGGCAATAGACCAACTTAGGCCAAAAGCCTAAGCTTCGGGGAGTACGTATTTCTCACCGACATTACATTCATGTTCGCACACTCATTGCTAGATGTCGGTGCTCATACTTTTTCACTGTAATATCCATGCTAGTTTATTTTCTTTTTATGCTTTCTTCTTGTGTGTTTGTTAAACCTTAAGAAAACGAAAAAAATTAGTTGTAGCTTTTAGCTAGTTTACTTTCTTGCTGTAGTAGTAATAATTAAAAAAAACACAAAAAGATTTCCTGTTCTTCTTTTGCTTGTTGGGAGCTTTCCCGTGTAAATAGTTTTATTTCTTTTCTTTTCTTTGGGGGTCAATAGGAGAAGACCATAATGAAATTGTTGAAGTTGCTCTTATATGCATTATTGTTGATTTAACCAAGAGCCCGTATTGCCTTGTCTTCTCCTGTTTATTGAATGCTCGCAGATTCCAGCTTAGTCCAATGCACGTGCACTATTATTATTATTCAAATCGTTCGGTCGTGCAAGTGAAAGGCAATTATGACGATATATGATGGACTGATTGAGATAAGAAAAGCTGGTATGAACTCGACCTCTCTTATTTTTGTAAATATGATTAGTTCATCGTTCCTGATTCAGCCTATTATGAATAAACATGTTTGCAATGACAATTAGAGATTATAGTTACCTATGCCATGCTTAATTAGCTAGGAGCTTATAATGGTTTACCTTGCGTGCCAACATGCTATTAAAATGGTTGTGATGTGGTATGATGGGGTGGTATCCTCCTTTGAATGATTCGAGTGACTTGACTTGGCACATGTTCACACATGTAGTTGAAACAAATCAACATAGCCTTCACGATATTTATGTTCATGGTGGATTATATCCTACTCATGCTTGCACTCAATGTTTATTAATTTTAATGCATGTTCATGACTGTTGTCGCTCTCTAGTTGGTCACTTCCCAGTCTTTTGCTAGCCTTCACTTGTACTAAGCGGGAATACTGCTTGTGCATCCAATCCCTTGAAACCCCAAAGTTATTCCATACGAGTCCACTATGCCTTCCTATATGCGGTATCTACCTGCCGTTCCAAGTAAATTTGTATGTGCCAAACTCTAAATCTTCAAATGAAATTCTGTTTTGTATGCTCGAATAGCTCATGTATCAACTAGGGCTGTCCGTATCTTCCATGCTAGGCGGGTTATTCTCAAGAGGAGTGGACTCCGCTCCTCACTCACGAGAAAATGGCTGGTGGGATGCCCAGTCCCATGCTTTATGCAAATCAAATCAAAATAATTGCAAACAAAACTCCCCCGGGACTGTTGTTAGTTGGAGGCACTCGTTGTTTCGAGCAAGCCATGGATTGATGCTTGTTGGTGGAGGGGGAGTATAAACTTTACCATTCTGTTTGGGAACCGCCTATAATGTGTGTAGCATGGAAGATATCGCCATCTCTTGGTTGTTATGTTGACAATGAAAGTATGTCGCTCAAAATATTATTTATCTCTGCTTTAAAACCGAGCTCTGGCACCTCTACAAATCCCTGCTTCCCTCTGCGAAGGGCCTATCTATTTACTTTTATGTTGAGTCATCACCCTCTTATTAAAAAGCACCAGCTGGAGAGCACCGCTGTCATTTGCATCCATTACTATTAATTTATATTGGGTATGACTATGACTGGATCTCTTTTACCATGAATTACAATGTTTAGTCAGTCCTTGATCTTTAAAAGTGATCTGCATTTATGTTTTGCGGTCTCAGAAAGGGCTAGCGAGATACCATCTTGTTATATCATATCATGATTGTTTTGAGAAAGTATTGTCATCCGAGATTTATTATTATTGCTCGCTAGTTGATTATGCCATTGATATGAGTAAACATGAGACCTAAGAGTTATTGTGAATATGGTTAGTTCATAATCTTTGCTGAAAACTTGAATGCTGGCTTTACATATTTACAACAACAAGAGCAAACAAAGGTTATAAAAGTTTTTCTTTATCACTTTCAGTTTATCAACTAAATTTCTTGAGGACAAGCAAAGGTTTAAGCTTGGGGGAGTTGATACGTCTCTGTCATATCTACTTTTCCAAACACTTTTTCCCTTGTTTTGGACTCTAACTTGCATGATTTGAATGGAACTAACCCGGACTGACGCTGTTTTCAGCAAAATTGCCATGGTGTTATTTATGTGCAGAAGCAAAAGTTCTCGGAATGATCTGAAACTTCATGGAGATTATTTTTGGAAATAATTAAAAATACTGGCGAAAGAATCAAGGCCAGGGGGCCCACACCCTTTCCACGAGGGTGGGGGGCGCGCCTGCCCCCTGGGCACGCCCCCTGCCTCGTGGGCCCCATGGAGCTCCACCGACCTCAACTCCAACTCCATATATTCGTGTTCGGGGAGAAAAAATCAGAGAGAAAGATTCAACGCGTTTTACGATACGGAGCCGCCAAGCCCTAAACTCTCTCGGGAGGGCTGATCTGGAGTCCGTTCGGGGCTCCGGAGAGGGGAATCCGCCGCCATCATCATCATCAACCATCCTCCATCACCAATTTCATGATGCTCACCGCTGTGCGTGAGTAATTCCATCGTAGGCTTGCTGGACGGTGATGGGTTGGATGAGATTTATCATGTAATCGAGTTAGTTTTGTTAGGGTTTGATCCCTAGTATCCACTATGTTCTGAGATTGATGTTGCTATGACTTTGCTATGCTTAATGCTTGTCATTAGGGTCCGAGTGCCATGATTTCAGATCTGAACCTATTATGTTTTCATGAATATATGCGAGTTCCTGATCCTATCTTGCAAGTCTATAGTCACCTACTATGTGTTATGATCCGGCAACCCCGAAGTGACAATAATCGGGACCACTCCCGGTGATGCCCGTAGTTTGAGGAGTTCATGTATTCACTATGTGTTAATGCTTTGGTCCGGTAATCTATTAAAAGGAGGCCTTAATATCCCTTAGTTTCCGCTAGGACCCCGCTGCCTCGGGAGGGTAGGACAAAAGATGTCATGCAAGTTCTTTTCCATAAGCACATATGACTATATTCGGAATCATGCCTACATTACATTGATGAATTGTAGCTAGTTTTGTGTCACCCTATGTTATGACTGTTACATGATGAACCGCATCCGGCATAATTCTCCATCACCGATCCAATGCCTACGAGCTTTTCACATATTGTTCTCCGATTATTTACTTTACCGTTGCTATTGTTACAATCACTACAAAACCCAAAAAATATTACTTTGCTACCGTTACCGTTACTTCCATACTACTTTGCTACTAAATACTTTGCTGCAGATACTAACTTATCTAGGTGTGGTTGAATTGACAACTCAACTGCTAATACTTGAGAATATTCTTTGGCTACCCTTGTGTCGAATCAATAAATTTGGGTTGAATACTCTACCCTCAAAAATTGTTGCGATCCCCTATACTTGTGGGTTATCACCACGCTCCCTGGACACTTTTTACCATCCAACACCGTACATCAATCGTCCGTTGCCCGATCCAGGCGTCCAAAATTCGCCAAACCGGTAGCAAACTCATGGGAGGTTTTGGGAGTCTGGACGCTCGCCACGTCGGACTCCAACACACTCGGGGCATCCAAAACCCCTATTCCGGGGCCCTTTTACCTCACTCGCTCCCTCCCACTTGCTCTGTATTCGCTGTTGGGGATCGTAGCAGAATTTAAAAATTTCCTACGCATCACCAAGATCCATCTATGGAGTATACTAGCAACGAAGGGAAAGGAGTGCATCTACATACCCTTGTAGATCGCGAGCGGAAGCGTTCCAATGAACGGGGTTGATGGAGTCGTACTCGCCGTGATCCAAATCACCGATGACCGAGTGCCGAACGGACGGCACCTCCACGTTCAACACACGTACGGAGCAGCGACGTCTCCTCCTTCTTGATCCAGCAAGGGGGAAGGAGAGGTTGATGGAGATCCAGCAGCACGACGGCGTGGTGGTGGATGTAGCGGGATATCGGCAGGGCTTCGCCAAGCTTCTGCGAGAGGGAGAGGTGTTGCAGGGGAGGAGGGAGGCGCCAAGGGCTGTGTTATTGCTGCCCTCCCTCCCCCCTTTATATAGGCCCCCTGAGAGGGGGGGCGCCGGCCAAGAACCCATCTATGGGGGGGCGGCGGCCAAGGGGGGGAAACTTCCCCCCAAGTCAAGTGGGGCGCCCCCCACCCTAGGGTTTCCAACCCTAGGCGCAGGGGGGAGGCCCATGGGGGGCGCCCCAGCCCACTAAGGGCTGGTTCCCTTCCCACTTCAGCCCATGGGGCCCTCCGGGATAGGTGGCCCCACCCGGTGGACCCCCGGGACCCTTCCGGTGGTCCCGGTACAATACCGATAACCCCCGAAACTTTCCCGGTGGCCGAAACTGGACTTCCTATATATAATTCTTCACCTCCGGACCATTCCGGAACTCCTCGTGACGTCCGGGATCTCATCCGGGACTCCGAACAACTTTCGGGTTTCCGCATACTCATATCTCTACAACCCTAGCGTCACCGAACCTTAAGTGTGTAGACCCTACGGGTTCGGGAGACATGCAGACATGACCGAGACGCCTCTCCGGTCAATAACCAACAGCAGGATCTGGATACCCATGTTGGCTCCCACATGTTCCACGATGATCTCATCGGATGAACCACGATGTCGAGGATTCAATCAATCCCGTATACAATTCCCTTTGTCAATCGGTATGTTACTTGCCCGAGATTCGATCGTCGGTATCCCAATACCTTGTTCAATCTCGTTACCGGCAAGTCTCTTTACTCGTACCGTAATGCATGATCCCGTGACTAACTCCTTAGTCACATTGAGCTCATTATGATGATGCATTACCGAGTGGGCCCAGAGATACCTCTCCGTCATACGGAGTGACAAATCCCAGTCTCGATCCGTGCCAACCCAACAGACACTTTCGGAGATACCCGTAGTGTACCTTTATAGTCACCCAGTTACGTTGTGACGTTTGGCACACCCAAAGACTCCTACGGTATCCGGGAGTTGCACGATCTCATGGTCTAAGGAAAAGATACTTGACATTGGAAAAGCTCTAGCAAACGAACTACACGATCTTTGAGCTATGCTTAGGATTGGGTCTTGTCCATCACATCATTCTCCTAATGATGTGATCCCGTTATCAATGACATCCAATGTCCATAGTCAGGAAACCATGACTATCTGTTGATCAACGAGCTAGTCAACTAGAGGCTTACTAGGGACACGTTGTGGTCTATGTATTCACACATGTATTACGATTTCCGGATAACACAATTATAGCATGAACAATAGACAATTATCATGAACAAAGAAATATAATAATAACCATTTATTATTGCCTCTAGGGCATATTTCCAACAGTCTCCCACTTGCACTAGAGTCAATAATCTAGTTACATTGTGATGAATCGAACACCCATTGCGTCCTGGTGTTGATCATGTTTTGCTCTAGGGAGAGGTTTAGTCAACGGATCTGCTACATTCAGGTCCGTATGTACTTTACAAATATCTATGTCTCCATTTTGAACACTTTCACGAATGGAGTTGAAGCGACGCTTGATATGCCTGGTCTTCCTGTGAAACCTGGGCTCCTTCGCAAGGGCAATAGCTCCAGTGTTGTCACAGAAGAGAGTCATCGGGCCCGACGCATTGGGAATCACCCCTAGGTCGGTAATGAACTCCTTCATCCAGATTGCTTCTTCCGTTGCCTCTGAGGCTGCCATGTACTTCGCTTCACATGTAGATCCCGCCACGACGCTTTGCTTGCAACTGCACCAGCTTACTGCTCCTCCATTCAAAATATACACGTATCCGGTTTGTGACTTCGAGTCATCCAGATCTGTGTTGAAGCTAGCGTCGACGTAACCCTTTACGACGAGCTCTTCGTCACCTCCATAAACGAGAAACATATCCTTAGTCCTCTTCAGGTACTTCAGGATATTCTTGACCGCTGTCCAGTGTTCCATGCCGGGATTACTTTGGTACCTTCCTACCAAACTTACGGCAAGGTTTACATCAGGTCTGGTACACAGCATGGCATACATAATAGACCCTATGGCCGAGGCATAGGGGATGACACTCATCTTTTCTCTATCTTCTGCCGTGGTCGGGCATTGAGCCGTGCTCAATTGCACACCTTGCAATACAGGCAAGAACCCCTTCTTGGACTGATCCATATTGAACTTCTTCAATATCTTGTCAAGGTATGTACTCTGTGAAAGACCAATGAGGCGTCTTGATCTATCTCTATAGATCTTGATGCCTAATATATAAGCAGCTTCTCCAAGGTCCTTCATTGAAAAACACTTATTCAAATAGGCCTTTATACTTTCCAAGAATTCTATATCATTTCCCATCAATAGTATGTCATCCACATATAATAAGAGAAATGCTACAGAGCTCCCACTCACTTTCTTGTAAACACAGGCTTCTCCATAAGTCTGTGTAAACCCAAACGCTTTGATCATCTCATCAAAACGAATGTTCCAACTCCGAGATGCTTGCACCAGCCCATAGATAGAGCGCTGGAGCTTGCATACCTTGTTAGCATTCTTAGGATCGACAAAACCTTCCGGCTGCATCATATACAATTCTTCCTTAAGAAAGCCGTTAAGGAATGCCGTTTTGACGTCCATCTGCCATATCTCATAATCATAGTATGCGGCAATTGCCAACATGATTCGGACGGACTTCAGCTTCGCTACGGGTGAGAAAGTCTCATCGTAGTCAACCCCTTGAACTTGTCGATAACCCTTAGCGACAAGTCGAGCCTTATAGATGGTCACATTACCATCCGCGTCTGTCTTCTTCTTCAAGATCCATTTATTTTCTATGGCTCACCGTTCATCGGGCAAGTCAGTCAAAGTCCATACTTCGTTTTCATACATGGATCCTATCTCGGATTTCATGGCTTCTAGCCATTTGTTGGAATCCGGGCCCTCCATCGCTTCTTCATAGTTCGAAGGTTCACCGTTGTCTAACAACATGATTTCCAGGATAGGGTTGACGTACCACTCTGATGCGGAACGTGTCCTTGTGGACCTACGAAGTTCAGCAGTAACTTGATCCGAAGCTTCATGATCATCATCATTAACTTCCTCCCCAGTCGGTGTAGGCACCACAGGAACATCTTCCCGCGCTGCGCTACTTTCCGGTTTGGAAGGGGTGACTATCACCTCATCAAGTTCCACTTTCCTCCCACTTAATTCTTACGAGAGAAACTCTTTCTCCAGAAAGGACCCGTTCTTGGCAACAAAGATCTTGCCTTCGGATCTGAGGTAGAAGGTATACCCAATAGTTTCCTTGGGGTATCCTATGAAGACGCATTTTTCTGACTTGGGTTCGAGCTTTTCAGGTTGAAGTTTCTTGACATAAGCATCGCATCCCCAAACTTTTAGAAACAACGGTTTAGGTTTCTTCCCAAACCATAATTCATACGGTGTCGTCTCAATGGATTTCGACAGAGCCCTATTTAAAGTGAATGCGGCAGTCTCTAAAGCATAGCCCCAAAATGAGAGCGGTAGATCGGTAAGAGACATCATAGATCGCACCATATCCAATAGAGTGCGATTACGACGTTCGGACACACCGTTTCGCTGAGGTGTTCCAGGCGGCGTGAGTTGTGAAACGATTCCACATTTCCTTAAGTGCGCACCAAATTCGTGACTTAAATATTCTCCACCACGATCTAATCGTAAGAATTTTATTTTCCTGTCACGTTGATTCTCAACCTCACTCTGAAATTCCTTGAACTTTTCAAACGTTTCAGACTTGTGTTTCATTAGGTAGACATAGCCATATCTACTTAAGTCATCAGTGAGAGTGAGAACATAACAATATCCTCCGCGAGCCTCAACACTCATTGGACCGCACACATCGGTATGTATAATTTCCAATAAGTTGGTTGCTCGCTCCATTGTTCCGGAGAACGGAGTCTTGGTCATCTTACCCATGAGGCATGGTTCGCACGTGTCAAATGATTCGTAATCAAGAGACTCCAAAAGTCCATCTGCATGGAGCTTCTTCATGCGCTTGACACCAATGTGACCAAGGCGGCAGTGCCACAAGTATGTGGGACTATCGTTATCAACTTTACATCTTTTGGTATTCACACTATGAATATGTGTAACATCACGTTCGAGATTCATCAAGAATAAACCATTGACCAGCGGGGCATGACCATAAAACATATCTCTCATATAAATAGAACAACTATTATTCTCGGATTTAAATGAGTAGCCATCTCGAATTAAACGAGATCCAGATACAATGTTCATGCTTAAAGCTGGCACTAAATAACAATTGTTGAGGTTTAAAACTAATCCCGTAGGTAGATGCAGAGGTAGCGTGCCGACGGCGATCACATCGACCTTGGAACCATTCCCGACGCGCATCGTCACCTCGTCCTTTGCCAGTCTCCGTTTATTCCGCAGTTCCTGTTTTGAGTTACAAATATGAGCAAGCGCACCGGTATCAAATACCCAGGAGCTACTACGAGTACTGGTAAGGTACACATCAATTACATGTATATCACATATACCTTTGGTGTTGCCGGCCTTTTTGTCCGCTAAGTATTTGGGGCAGTTCCGCTTCCAGTGACCACTTCCCTTGCAATAAAAGCACTCAGTCTCAGGCTTGGGTCCATTCCTTGGCTTCTTCCCAGTAACTGGCTTATCGGGCGCGGCAACTCCCTTGCCGTCCTTCTTGAAGTTCTTCTTACCCTTGACCTTCTTGAACTTAGTGGTTTTATTCACCATCAACACTTGATGTTCTTTTCTGATCTCCACCTCCGCCGATTTCAGCATCGAATATACCTCAGGAATGGTCTTTTCCATCCCCTGCATATTGAAGTTCATCACAAAGCTATTGTAGCTTGGTGGAAGCGACTGAAGGATTCTGTCAATGACCGCGTCATTCGGGAGATTAACTCCCAGCTGAGACAAGCGGTTGTGTAACCCAGACATTCTGAGTATGTGCTCACTAACAGAACTATTTTCCTCCATTTTACAGCTGAAGAACTTGTCGGAGACTTCATATCTCTCGACCCGGGCATGAGCTTGGAAAACCATTTTCAGCTCTTCGAACATCTCATATGCTCCATTCTTCTCAAAACGCTTTTGGAGACCCGGTTCTAAGCTGTAAAGCATGCTGCACTGAACGAGGGAGTAATCATCAGCACGTGATTGCCAAGCATTCATAACGTCTTGGTTCTCTGGGATTGGTGCTTCACCTAGCGGTGCTTCTAGGACATAATCTTTCTTGGCAGCTATGAGGATGATCCTCAGGTTCCGGACCCAGTCCGTATAGTTGCTGCCATCATCTTTCAGCTTGGTTTTCTCTAGGAACGCATTGAAGTTGAGGACAACGTGGGCCATTTGATCTACAAGACACATTGTAAAGATTTTAGACTAAGTTCATGATAATTAAGTTCATCTAATCAAATTAGTCAATGAACTCCCACTCAGATAGACATCCCTCTAGTCATCTAAGTGAAACATGATCCGAGTTAACTAGGCCGTGTCCGATCATCACGTGAGACGGACTAGTCAAGATCGGTGAACATCTCCATGTTGATCGTATCTTCTATACGACTCATGCTCGACCTTTCGGTCCTCCGTGTTCCAAGGCCATGTCTGTACATGCTAGACTCGTCAAGTCAACCAAGTGTATTGCGTGTGTCCCGAGGCCATGTCTATACATGCTAGGCTCGTCAACACCCGTTGTATGCGAACGTTAGAATCTATCACACCCGATCATCACATGGTGCTTCGAAACAACGAACCTTCGCAACGGTGCACAGTTAGGGGGGACACTTTCTTGAAATTATCATAAGGGATCATCTTACTTACTACCGTCGTTCTAAGCAAATAAGATACAAAACATGATAAACATCACATGCAATCAAATAGTGACATGATATGGCCAATATCATTTTGCTCCTTTGATCTCCATCTTCGGGGCGCCATGATCATCTTTGTCACCGGCATGACATCATGATCTCCATCATCATGATCTCTATCATCGTGTCTTCATGAAGTTGTCACGCCAATGATTACTTCTACTTCTATGGCTAACACATTTAGCAATAAAGTAAAGTAATTTACATGGCGTTATTCAATGACACGCAGGTCATACAAAATAATAAAGACAACTCCTATGGCTCCTGCCAGTTGTCATACTCATCGACATGCAAGTCGTGATTCCTATTACAAGAATATGATCAATCTCATACATCACATATATCATTCATCACATCTTATGGCCATATCACATCACATAGCGTATGCTGTAAAAACAAGTTAGACGTCCTCTAATTGTTGTTGCATGTTTTTACGTGGCTTGTATAGGTTTCTAGCAAGAACCTTTCTTACCTACGTAAAACCACAACGTGATATGCCAATTTCTATTTACCCTTCATAAGGACCCTTTTCATCGAATCCGTTCCGACTAAAGTGGGAGAGACACACACCCGCTAGCCACCTTATGCAACTAGTGCATGTCAGTCGGTGGAACCTGTCTCACGTAAGCGTACGTGTAAGGTCGGTCCGGGCCGCTTCATCCCACAATACCACCGAAACAAGATAAGACTAGTAGCGGCAAGAAGAATTGGCAACATCTACGCCCACAACTGCTTTGTGTTCTACTCGTGCATAGTAACTACGCATAGGCCTGGCTCATGATGCCACTGTTGGGGATCGTAGCAGAATTTTAAAATTTCCTACGCATCACCAAGATCCATCTATGGAGTATACTAGCAACGAAGGGAAAGGAGTGCATCTACATACCCTTGTAGATCGCGAGCAGAAACGTTCCAATGAACGGGGTTGATGGAGTCGTACTCGCCGTGATCCAAATCACCGATGACCGAGTGCCGAACGGACGGCACCTCCGCGCTCAACACACATACGGAGCAGCGACGTCTCCTCCTTCTTGATCCAGCAAGGGGGAAGGAGATGTTGATGGAGATCCAGCAGCACGACGGCGTGGTGGTGGATGTAGCGGGATCTCGGCAGGGCTTCGCCAAGCTTCTGCGAGAGGGAGAGGTGTTGCAGGGGAGGAGGGAGGCGCCAAGGGCTGTGTTATTGCTGCCCTCCCTCCCCCCCTTTATATAGGCCCCCTGGGAGGGGGGCGCCGGCCAAGAACCCATCTATGGGGGGGCGGCGGCCAAGGGGGGGAAACTTCCCCCCAAGTCAAGTGGGGCGCCCCCCCACCCTAGGGTTTCCAACCCTAGGCGCAGGGGGAGGCCCATGGGGGGCGCCCCAGCCCACTAAGGGCTGGTTCCCTTCCCACTTCAGCCCATGGGGCCCTCCGGGATAGGTGGCCCCACCCGGTGGACCCCCGGGACCCTTCCGGTGGTCCCGGTACAATACCGATAACCCCCGAAACTTTCACGGTGGCCGAAACTGGACTTCCTATATATAATTCTTCACCTCCGGACCATTCCGGAACTCCTCGTGACGTCCGGGATCTCATCCGGGATTCCGAACAACTTTCGGGTTTCCGCATACTCATATCTCTACAACCCTAGCGTCACCGAACCTTAAGTGTGTAGACCCTACGGGTTCGGGAGACATGCAGACATGACCGAGACGCCTCTCCGGTCAATAACCAACAACAGGATCTGGATACCCATGTTGGCTCCCACATGTTCCACGATGATCTCATCGGATGAACCACGATGTCGAGGATTCAATCAATCCCGTATACAATTCCCTTTGTCAATCGGTATGTTACTTGCCCGAGATTCGATCGTCGGTATCCCAATACCTTGTTCAATCTCGTTACCGGCAAGTCTCTTTACTCGTACCGTAATGCATGATCCCGTGCCTAACTCCTTAGTCACATTGAGCTCATTATGATGATGCATTACCGAGTGGGCCCAGAGATACCTCTCCGTCCTACGGAGTGACAAATTCCAGTCTAGATCCGTGCCAACCCAACAGACACTTTCGGATATACCCGTAGTGTACCTTTATAGTCACCCAGTTACGTTGTGACGTTTGGCACACCCAAAGCACTCCTACGGTATCCGGGAGTTGCACGATCTCATGGTCTAATGAAAAGATACTTGACATTGGAAAAGCTCTAGCAAATGAACTACATGATCTTTGAGCTATGCTTAGGATTGGGTCTTGTCCATCACATCATTCTCCTAATGATGTGATCCCGTTATCAATGACATCCAATGTCCATACTCAGGAAACCATGACTATCTGTTGATCAACGAGCTAGTCAACTAGAGGCTTACTAGGGACACGTTGTGGTCTATGTGTTCACACATGTATTACGATTTCCGGTTAACACAATTATAGCATGAACAATAGACAATTATCATGAACAAAGAAATATAATAATAACCATTTATTATTGCCTCTAGGGCATATTTCCAACATTCGCACCCACCAAGATCACCGCCATCGTTATACCACTCCGGCTGCCGCCTAGGCCTTGCCGGACCTCCAGTGCTCCACCCAGGAAATTTACACTTCCTCATTGTTCGGTTCCGGTCCCAATCCAGGTATAGCCCGCCCCCTATCGGCGCTGTCCATGGCAAACACCATGCCCAACAAGTGTTCGGCCAAATGCCATTGAGTTTTTTTACATTGTCGTTGTTTAACATGAAGCAAGCACGCTGGTGGGTACTCGGCGAGGGAGGATGCATTGTTGCACGATGAGTGATTGGCCACAAGTGCGGTGTTTGTAGACATGAAGCAAAAGGGCACGATATTTTGGCAACATGTGCATTCTTGATTTCATGAGCACAAGCACTACACGCCCTACAATTTGGATTTGATCAATGATCGCAACATGAAGTCGCTACTCCATCGGTAGTACACCATTTCAAACGCTGTCATGAAGTACTGCAGTGATGTTGCACAAGTGAAAAGAAGGTGGCCAACGGGCGTGTTAATCCAAAGGACGGTGGGCAAACCCTTCACATTGATGTATTGTTGCATGAATCTGAAGGGGCACAACATCTAGAATAACAACATGTATCGACGAAGAAGTTAAAGCTCGAGGAAAGAAAGCTTGAGATGAAGGCTGTGAGGAGTATGTTGATTTGGGATCGATGAATTGAAAAAACTTGTTGTTGAGCCACGCTACCGCAGCTGGGCCGCACCATCACATCCCAACCCTTAAAGTTGGTAGGAGCCCTGACAGAAACTTTTTGAGCCACGGTACCACAGCTTGGCCGCACCACCGCATCCTAGCCCTAAAGCCGGCAGGAGCCCTGACAAGCCTCGTGCTCCTACAGAGACGACCACCTTGCGCCATCGAGTCCATGTGAGAGAGGAAGGAGCGGGTCTCGCCGCCGCCAGCGCCACACGAGCTTCGTCTAATGGATGCCCTTCATCAGCGGCGAGGAGGAGGTGGGCCGCACCATCGCATCCCAGCCCTGAAGTTGGCAAGAGCCCTGACAAGCCTCATGCTCCTACAAAGACGACCACCACACGCCACCGAAGTCCATGCGAGAGAGGAAGGAGAGGGTCCAGCCGCTGCCAACGCCACAGGGGCTTCGCCCTGCAGACGCCCTCTGGCCACAACAAGGAGGCGGTTGGGCTGTCTGAGCAGAGCAAAGGGTATTATTATTATTACGCCTCCAACAGTATGCATAATAGAACGATGAGAAAGAACGGCGCGTCGGACTATAAAGCATGCATGAAGTCCGAGAGAATGGCCAGCTTCTGGTTTTGGCTTCAAAGAAGCTTACGAGCATATGAATATATGGGAAAAACAAATAAAGTTTTGGATTACAATCTTCCATTCATATAATAGGAAAAAACATATTTTTGGTCTCGGAGGGGCTTGAACCCTCAACCTGCGGTTGATAAGACCGACAATCTAACCAATTGAGCTACAAGACCTGGATATTTACGTCTATTATTTAATTATTAAATAATGAATATATATTACAGACTCACGTGCATAATATTAAAAAAGATTGGTCTCGGAGGGGGTTGAACCCTCAACCTGCAGCATATAAGACCGATGCTCTAACCATTGAGCTACGTGTCGGAGTAAATGGCCACGGGTAGCCTAACCGACTCCCCCTGGCTCTTCGAAAAATTATCAGGCCATTCGAGCCTTCAAGCATCCAGAGCATGGGGCCGCCTTCCTCCGGCCGGCTATCCCCAGGGCCGACTACCAGAAGGCGACCCGGCCTCAAAAACCTTCCCGAAGAAAGCATCGAGATGGCCGACTCCAGGAAGCCGGCCCCAGAGGACCGACTCCCAGAAGCCGGCCATGAAGATGGCCGACTCCCAGAAGCCGGCCAAGACTGCACCCACCAAGACTGCACCCACCAAGACTGCACCCACCAAGACTGCATCCACATAACGGTGATAAGACGGGGCGTGGCCGCAGTACAGCCCACTACCCCCGAATCCCGGAACAGGCATGGCCACAGGGCGCCCTACGGGTCAGCCATCCCCCGTCCGGCGTGGCACTGTAGCCATGTTGACCTCAACGTCACCCACGACAGGCGCCAGTACGACCCGCGGGCGGCGGGCCCCTTTAGCCAGAGAGACGCTCGAAGGCGGCCCGGCCTCCCCTAGTCGGCCGGGGGCGTAGCCGGCTACCTCCCTCTCTCGAAACATGTGCATTATTAAGGAGACAAGACGAGGTGAGGCAACAGTGAGAGCCCGCAAGGCGGCGGCACTGTAGCCACGCTTACCTCGACAAAGCCCTCATCATCAGGGGCGAGGCAACAGTAACCAGCCGCCGATAAGGCCCCCAAGCGGTGGGGCCGGCCTGTCGGCCAAGAGGCCGGTAGCCGGCGGGACCCACCAGTCGGCGGGCCCCAATGGCCGGCGGAGAAGCCGGCGAGCACAAACACTGACGGCTGGGACCTGCGCCCAACCGGATTACCATTGTACCCCTGGTGGGTAGGCCTATATAAACCCCCCGGGACACCCATGCAAAGGGTTGATCTCATAGAGTTTCACACACCACATAGAGAGAAAAGGAGAGCTAGCCTTGCCCTTCTTCTTCCCCTAGCCAAACAGCTCAAGGAGCACTTGTAGCTACTTGTATTGATCTAGTGATCATGCGGAGACCCCGCAGAGCAGGACTAGGGGTGTTATCTCCACGGAGAGCCCCGAACCTGGGTAAGATCCGCCGGCGTGCATGTCTTCGCCTTATCCCGTTTCCAGGCACCGGCGATGTCTTACTGGCTCCCACAATGATAAGCCACCCGTTGGCATATGTCGCACCTACCACCCGACATTTGGCGCCCACCGTGGGGCCTGGTGCACCGTTGTCCGGAGACCTGTTCTGGACGGGAACCCTTTTCCTCCCCCGCGAGCGTAGCCCGCCCGCTACGCCCGATGGCGCTTGCCCCGACGCGCAGCAAGGCGTCGACGACGCCTACGCGGCGAGCTGCCTCGCCGACCTTCTTGGCGAGACTCGCATCTCCGACGAGCCCGCGTCCGACGCGGGCACAGACTACCCCGAGAGCCGCCTCGTCAGCCTCCTCGACCAGCTTCACGTCTCCAGCGAGCTTGCTGTGGACTTGGAGTCGGTCGGCTCCACCGACCCGATGCTTGTCGACTCCGACACGACATCGCTTGACGCCTTCCCCACCGACGTGGTGATCTTCGACGACCCTCTCCCTCGAGCCGACAGTAGCAGCAGCGCTGTCACTGAGGTGCTGGTCATCAGCCACGGCGCCGACTCGGGCGAGAACGCCCACGACGCCCTACAAGCGGCGCTGCACGACTTGTCCGTCCCCATCCCGGCCGACGCCGACGCCGAGACTCTGGAGGCACGCCGCCTCGCCCTCATCGCGGAGGGCCAGAAGATAGCCTCCATGAGACGCCTCACTAAGGCTCACCAGCGTGAAGTCGACCGCGCCGCCTTTGGTACGCCGCCTCATGGCGGGCCTAGCCGAGCCGGCCTCGTCAAGAAGCGCGCCGCGGTCATCGCCAGCATGCTGGGGGCAGACCGCCCAGTCTACGCCATGCCACTCGAGAACCTGCGTGCCGCTCAGGCGGCCGCAGAAGAGCTGAACGGGCTGGGGGCTGATGAGCTCTCCTACATGACAAGGCGCATCCAGCAGCTGATCGACGTGGCCGCAGAACGGCATGAAGCCGGCGCCCGTGCTGAGAGTCCTCCCCCACGCCAAGAGCACGCCGCGACATCCCGGTCGCCGACTGCGAGCGGCGCCCGCGCAATGAAAGACAAGGAGCCGGCTGCTAGCCGCGGCCGGACTCGAATCACCATTGAGCGCGACGCAGAAGGCCGCCCCCGAGCGGTGGAACGCCAAGGCAATCCGCCTCCCCCCCCCGCCTCGTGGGGAGAGATATCCCACCCCGCCGCCTGTCATGCATCCGACTCTCGGTGGCCAACTAGGCCACCGTGAAGGAGTCGGCGAGAACGATGCCCGCCACCGGATCGACCGCCTAGCGTGATCCCTGGCGCTAGAAGAAGAAGATGATGTCGGCCCGCCTTGCTTTGGCCCCCGCATCCGCGACGAGCCCTTCCCCAAAGGGTTCTCACTCCCCAGAGACACGCCCAAGTACAACGGCTCCATGAAGCCGGAAGATTGGCTGATCGACTACTCTACCGCGGTCAGCATAGCAAACGGCAACAGGCGTGTTGCCGTGAAGTACGTCCCTCTCATGCTTCAAGGCACGACACGCACCTGGCTAAACAGCCTCAAGCCCTACAGCGTCAACAGCTGGCTGGACTTCACGGAAGTCTTCGTCCGCAACTTCACCAGCACATACAAGCGGCCTCCCAAGCCCCGCCAGCTCTCCTTGTGCGTCCAAGGGCCCAGCAAATCGACTCGCGACTACGTCACGCGGTGGGCCGAGCTCCGCAACTCCTGCGAGGGGGTGCACGAGGTTCAAGCCATAGAATACTTCACCGCCGGGTGCCGAGAGGGCACCCTCCTCAAGCACCGACTCCTCTGCGACGAGCCGACTACCCTCGACGAGCTGCTGGTCATAGCAGACAAGTACGCCACGGCCGACTCCTCGATGAAGACCGAGCTCCGAGTGGACGCCTCTGGAAAGGTGCTCGCTCCGGCTCCCAAGACGCCGGCTGGCGACTCCAACCGACGCCCCTACCAGAACCACCACAAGCGCAAGGCCCCTATGCCGCCTTCCATCAGTCGGCAGGTGGCCACTGTCGAGGACGAGCAACCCGAAGAGCGGCCCGCTCCCAAGAAGAAGGGCGGCAGGCCGGCTTGGCAGCCGGCCTTCTCCTACGAGCAAACTCTCGATGCCCCCTACAAGTTCCACAGCGGCGCGAAGCCGTCCAACCACACGGCCCGGAAGTGCCATTGGCTCACGCGGATCTCCAAGGGCGAGGGGCTGGTGCCGCCTCCGCCTCCCGGCCCGTCGCCTCCAGCCCCCCAGCAGCCGGCTGCTCGACCAACAGTCGGAGCCATTCAGGATGAGTTCCCAGATGAGCACGCCGCCTACTTCGTCTTCACGAGCCAGATTGAAGACAAGCGCAGTCGACGCCGACAGCTCCAAGAGGTCAACACGGTCGCCTCCAGCAACCCCGAATTCATGCATTGGTCTGAAAGGCCTATCAGCTGGAGCCGGGCCGATCACCCAGAGGTGATGTCGTCTCCCGGCTCCTACGCATTGGTGTTGGACGTCACCCTCGCGACGGAAAGGCGAGCTGCCCGTTTCTCCCGCATGCTGATTGATGGCGGAAGCAGTATCAACATACTGTACCGCGACACCATGGAGAAGTTGAACCTCAAGGCGAAGCAGCTCATGCCAAGCCGGACTGTGTTTCATGGCATCGTACCCGGCCTGTCCTGTTCCCCAATCGGCAAGATCAAGATGGATGTTCTCTTCGGAGACAAGGATCACTTTTGCCGAGAAGCGATCTGGTTCGAAGTAGTGGACCTAGAGAGCCCTTACCATGCCTTGCTTGGCCGACCTGCCCTGGCCAAGTTCATGGCTGTGCCCCACTACGCTTACCTCAAGATGAAGATGCCGAGTTCAAAGGGGATCATCACTGTAGCTGGAGACTACAAGAAGTCCATCGAGTGCGCTGCAGCCAGCAGCCGACTGGCCGAGTCCCTCGTGGTTGCTGAAGAGAAGAAGATACTGGACCGAGTTGTGGCCATGGCCGGCAAGCAGCCGGCCCTGTCCCCCAACCCCAAGGAATATGATGCTCAGGGCTCCTTCCAGCCGGCCAAGGAGACAAAGAAGATACCTCTGGACCCGGAGAACCCGGAGAGGTTTGCTGTCATTGGTGCAAACCTGGACAGTAAATAGGAAGGCGAGCTTGTCGACTTCCTCCGTGAGAATCGAGACATCTTTGCATGGTCCCCAAAGGACATGCCGGGTGTTCCGAAGGATTTCGCCGAGCACAAGCTACACGTCCGAGCGGACGCGAAACCAGTCAAGAAGCCTCTCCGCCGACTGTCGGAGGAGAAGAGAAGGATCGTAGGAGAAGAGATAGCCCGGCTCCTGGCCGCCGGCTTCATCATGGAGGTGTTTTCCCCAGAGTGGCTTGCCAACCCGGTCTTGGTGTTGAAGAAGAACAACAAATGGCGTATGTGTATAGATTACACTAGCCTCAACAAAGCCTGCCCCAAAGATCCGTTTGCCCTACCACGGATTGATCAAGTGATAGACTCCACAGCCGGATGCGAGCTGTTGAGTTTCTTGGATGCTTACTCAGGATACCACCAGATCAAGTTGGACCCAGCCGACCGCCTTCATCACACCATTTGGAGCTTTCTGCTACATGACTATGACATTCGGCTTGAGAAATGCCGGTGCCACTTTTCAGCGTTGCATGCAGAAATGCCTCCTCAAGCAACTCGGCAGAAATTCCCACGTCTATGTAGACGATATTGTGGTGAAGACGGAGAAGCGCGGCACCCTGCTGGAAGACCTCAAAGAAACATTTGCCAACTTGCGCCGATTCCAGATCAAGCTCAACCCCGAGAAATGCGTATTCGGAGTACCAGCCGGCCAGCTTCTAGGCTTTTTGGTCTCCGAACGCGGCATTGAGTGCAACCCTATGAAGATCAAGGCCATTGAGAGAATGGAGATTCCCACCAAGTTGCGAGACGTTCAGAAGTTCACCGGGTGCCTGGCCTCCCTAAACCGCTTTATCAGCCGGCTAGGAGAGAAGGCTCTCCCCCTGTACCGACTCATGAAGAAATCCACCCACTTCGAGTGGAACGACCAAGCAGACCAAGGCTTCCACGAGTTGAAGAAGATGCCGACCATTCCACCTGTCCTGGCAGCGCCAACTGAGAAGGAGCCCATGCTCCTCTACATTGTTGCGACTAGCCGAGTCGTCAGTACAGTCATCATGGTCCAGCGCCCAGAAGAAGGCCGAGCTCAGTTGGTTCAGAGGCCGGTATATTATTTAAGCGAAGTACTGTCCACCTCGAAGCAAAACTACCCGCATTACCAGAAGATGTGCTATGGAGTGTACTTCGCCGCCAAGAAGCTGAAGCCCTACTTTCAAGAGCATCCCATCACGGTTGTATGCACCGCCCCGCTTGCCGAGATCATAGGTAGCCGGGACGCATCCGGCCGGGTGGCTAAGTGGGCCATTGCGCTGGCTCCTTATACAATCTTCTACCAGCCCCGCACCGCCATCAAGTCCCAAGCATTGGCCGACTTCCTTGTCGACTGGGCCGAGACCCAGTACCTGCCGCCGGCTCCCGACTCCACTCATTGGCGGATGCACTTCGACGGGTCCAAGATGCGCACCGGCCTGGGAGCCGGCATCGTCCTCACCTCTCCAAGGGCGACAAGCTCAGATACACATTGCAAATCCATTTTGCCGCCTCCAACAATGTGGCTGAATACGAAGCGCTCATACACGGGCTCCGGCTAGCCAAAGAGCTCGGCATACGCCGGATCCTGTGTTATGGCGACTCGGACTTGGTGGTCCAGCAGTCATCTGGTGACTGGGACGCCAAGGACGCAAACATGGCGAGCTATCGATTCCTCGTCCAGTAGATCAGTGGATACTTTGAAGGGTGCGAGTTCCTCCACGTGCCATAGGCCGACAACGACCAAGCAGATGCCCTGGCACGGATGGGCTCCACCCGACAGGCTATACCAACCGGTGTCTCTCTCCAGCGCCTCCTCAAACCGTCTATCAAGCCGTCTCCAGAATCGGACTCTATCTTCGTATCGCCCGCCCCTGATGCAGCCGGATCCGACTGGAGGAACCCAGCAGGCGGCTCGGGGACTTCGACAAGCGGCCCGGGGACTGCTGTAGTCGAACCCGGCTCGGGGACTTCAGAACCCGGCCCGGGGACTGCAGCAGTCGGCCCGGGGACTGCAGCGACACAACAGGCGGTGGCCGACTCCAACTCTCCACCACCCAACCCACCCACCCGGGTCACAGTGGCCGTACTGACAACAGAAGAAGTCACAACTCCATCATGGGCCCAGCCCATCCTCAACTTCCTAGTCAACAGAGAGCTGCCGACTGATGAGATCTCGGCAAGATTAGTTCAATGCCGAGCCGGAGCATACACAGTAATAAACAGAGAACTTGTCAAGCGTAGCGTCACTGGAGTCTTCCAGCGCTGCGTCGAGCCAGAGAAGGGCATAGCAATCCTCAAGGACATCCACCAAGGCGAATGCGGCCACCATGCAGCCTCAAGATCACTTGTTGCCAAAGCTTTCCGCCATGGTTTCTTCTGGCCGACTGCTTTGGAAGATGCCAAGGAATTAGTCAAATGCTGCAAAGGATGCCAAGTCTTCAGCTCCAAGCAACACCTGCCGGCTTCTGCACTCAAGACCATCCCCCTCACCTGGCCCTTTGCCGTTTGGGGGCTGGACATGGTGGGCCCATTCAAGATAGCCCGCGGCGGCATGACACATCTGCTTGTCGCCGTGGACAAATTTACCAAATGGATTGAAGCGAAGCCGATCAAGAAGCTGAACGGGCCAACTGCCGTGACATTCATCGCAGACAACACTACTCGGTATGGTGTACCACACAGCATCATCACCGACAACGGCACGAATTTTGCCAAGGGAGCACTGGCACGTTTCTGCGCGACACAGGGCATCCGACTGGACTTAGCGTCCGTTTCCCACCCGCAGTCAAACGGCCAGGTCGAGCGAGCAAACGGCCTCATCCTCTCCGGCATCAAGCCCCGACTGGTCGTACCACTGGAGCGTTCGGCCGGCTGCTGGCTCGATGAGCTGCCGGCTGTCCTCTGGAGTCTGCGTACTACCCCGAACAAGTCAACCGGCTTCACTCCGTTCTTCCTTGTATATGGTGCCGAGGCTGTCATCCCAACTGACATCGAGTTCGACTCGCCTCGGGTCACCATGTACACGGAGGCGGAGGCCAAGGAAGCGCAAGAAGACGGCGTCGACCTGCTGGAAGAAGGCCGGCTGTTAGCGCTCAGCCGGTCCGCCATCTACCAGCAGGGTTTGCGCCGTTACCACAACCGGAAGGTCAAGCCAAGATCCTTCCAAGAGGGCGATCTTGTGCTCCGGCTGATCCAGCGAACAGCCGGCCAGCACAAGCTCTCGGCCCCTTGGGAAGGCCCTTTCGTCATCAGCAAGGCCCTAGGAAACGACTCCTACTACCTGATCGATGCACAGAAGCCAAGAGCATGCAAGAGGGATGATTCCGGCAAGGAGTCGGAACGACCATGGAACGCCAATCTCCTGAGAAGATTTTACACTTAAAAGCAGTATGTATCATGCTACCTTTTTGTATTAAGTACAAGACAACGGGCCCCCCAAGGCGCACTCGGGGACTGCCCTCCTTTATCTATGAATGACGAGTGTCATATCCATGAATGTACTATTACATTTGATTTTCTATCTGGCACCGGGTTCGACTAGTTGGCCCGGGGACTGGCCGCCTTAAGTTATATTAAAAGTTCTACCTGAAGCCAGACAAGTAGTGTGCCAGCACCCGAGCCCTCTCTTGTTGTAAGTCGCAGCTCGAAGAACAGACTGTCCGACTGGCAAGAGCCAAAGGCAGAAAGGATGCCCACACGAAAAACGGCTAAGGACTAACAAACTTATATAACACAAGCCGGCCTCCAACCACGCCTACCGGCTATCAAAACAGCCGGCTGGCCGGCTTCCCAGTCACTTCGCTACAATCCAACAAAGCTAGAGTACTTGCCCTCCCAACCGGCCAAGCAGTTCTCCAGCCACAGACTGCAGAGCAGCTGTCCGGCTGGGAAGGCGGCAACCAAGGGAGGGCGGCAAAGGAAACAGCCGAAGGATGAAAAGCAAAAGACAATGGAAAGCCAAACACATGCATGATTATATTTACACACAAGGCCTTCAGCAGGCCGGCAGTCAATATAGTTCGAATACACCCCCAGTGGGTGAAACTGTGCGAACTTAACAAAATACTGTTCCAAGAGTAATAAAACAGGAAAGTAGAGGCAGCGGATTAGACTAAGGGCGCAGCAGGGGAGCCGGGCCGGTCGGTGGAGACGGCAGCGCCGGCTGGAGGAGTGGCCGGCTGGCGAGTCTCGGCTTGATCATCGCCGGCTGCAGGCGGTGCGCTCGCACGCGCCTTGTTGCTGGAGGCACGGTCAAGCTGAGGCTGGCCGACTGCTCCACCATCTGGCGCGGCGTCTTCACCCTCCTCCTCCTCCTCGCCCTCGTCGCTGGAGTCGATCTCCTCCGCCGAGTCATCGCCATCTGCCTGGTTCAGCCCGAACCACTCCTCCGGCTGGGCAACGCCGTTGTCGTCCACCTCAGGAGCAAAGGCGCTGGTGTCGGTGTAGTCGGCGATCGCCGAGGCACGCTGGATGATAGCCGGCCGCACCGGCTCCAGCTCCGTGTCGGCCTCCTGCCGCCAGGTGGCCAGCTGGTCCAAGCTTAGCTCAGGATACCAGGCCTTGACGAACTCCAGCGCCCGCCTGGCGCCTGACCGAGCCGCAGAAGCCTTCCAAGCCTCGAAGCGGCCGACCGCCACCTCCAGCCAGTCGGCAGTCCGACTGGGGGTGCGGGGAATCACCTCGCCGGGCCAAAGAGCGGCCAGCACCTGCGCCCCAACACGTTGAAGCCAGCGGAGCATGCGGTGAGCCGGCTGGAGGCGGGCTTGAATTGCTAGGAGCTGTTCCTCAAGCGACCGGCGGGCGTTCGGCGCGATCTTGGCGCCAGCGTGCCTTTGTGCCTCGCGGTGGGCCTCGACGACCTGGTTGGCGGCAGTAGAGTAGTCAGGGAAGTACTCTGCCTAAGAAAAAAAGAGAAAGAAGAGAAAAATACCAAGTCAGAGAGTGAACCAAAAGGCAAGCGGCAAGCAAGGAACGAAGAAGAGGGCGGCCTACCGTCAACCAAGTCTTCGATCTGGCCGTAGCCGTTGATCAACGACTGCCTCGCCTCGGCCCAGCTCGCCGCCTCGGTCTCATATTCGGTTTGGAGGGCGGCCTCGCTATCCTACACCGCCTTTAGGGCCGCCTTGTGGCTCTCCTCCTGGTCGGCCAGCTTCTTGACCAGGCGTTCACGCTCCTGAGCCAAGGCGTCGAACTCGGCTTCCTTAGCGCGAAGGGCGGCCTGAGTCCCACCCAGCTGCTCCCTCAGTTTGGCGTTGGCCGCTGCAGATATGGCAGAGAATAAAAAAAGCAATAAGAAAGAAGTCGTCAAGAAAGATCCGACCCGACTGCTCAACAGTCGGCCCGAATCTCGGGGACTACACCCAATGGGTGCGCTGACGCGCCCCCACTTGAGATAAAAGATGAAGCACTTACCCCGGCTCTTAGATAGATCAGCATTCTTCTGGGTCAGCTCCCGAGCCTGGGAGTTGAAGGCAGCCGCACGGAGGTTGTGGTAGTCCTGCAAGTCAGACAGAGAAGCGAATGAGAACAAGATAGCAAACAAAGCCCGCTAAGAAGTTCCAAGCCGCCTGCTCAGCAGCCGACTCGGAACTCGGGGACTACACCCAGTGGGTGCGCTGACGCGCCCCCACGGAAGAAACCAAGATCAAAAAGCAAGAACGGGAAGACTTACCCGAATGGCCGCCCGCGTCGCGAGGAACTCGTCATTGTATTGCCTCAGCACTGCGGCCTGGGACTGAAGCCGGTTCCGGACTTCTTGCGCCGCCACATTCACCATGGCCGTCCCACCACCTGGCGGCCACCCCGAGCTGGCGCTGGCCGCCTCCACGTCCTGGGCCGACGAGCTGGAGCCCGCGGCCTTCTGCGGGTCTGGAGCCGAAGTGGCCTTCCCCGCGCGCTGGCGCGATGGCGACTGGACCACCAGGTCCGTCCTCGCAGCCGGCTCACCCCCAGCCGATTGCGCAGGCGGCACGTTAGGCCGGCTGCCTTGGGCCGCCCCAGTCGGCGAGGAAAGTGCCGGCTCCCTCTCCGGGACGACGACGTCGTCCTCCCTCTCCAACCCCGGCAGGTCGCCGCCGGCTTCCTCCGGCGGGGGCTCAGGGATCTTGGGCGCCGCGACACGAAGGGGGTGACGAGCAAGGCCCCCTCCGCTGTCGCTGCGGCTGCAGCCTCCGCCTGGGCCTTGGCCGCCGCGTCGGCACGCGCCTTCGCCGAATCCTCCTCCTTCTATGCCGCCTTGGCGGCAGCCGCCCTCAGCTCCTCCGCCTCCCGCTCCTCCCGCGCCTCTCGCGCATTTCGCTCCGTCGCCGCTTGAAGCTCGGCGCGGGGGTCCACACGGCGGGTGCTCCCGGATCCTCCCGGCGATCCAACCACGGAGGCGGCAGCAACCCGCTCAAGAGAAAGCGGAGCCCTGATTTTTGAGACAAGACAAGGATTCAGAAATCGACAAGAAAAGAAGAAATAGTAGGCAAGAGAATCTACACTTACGCCGACAACGTCTGCGGCTGCTTCACCACCTTGTGGAAGCGGGCCGCCTTCGCGGCCGCCTCATCCCGCCTGGTCGCCGCCGCCCCGCCCTTGGGCTTCTTCGGCCGACTGCCGAACAAGCCCGACGCGGCCCGGCGCTTCTGCCCGCCGCCCCGAGCAGGCGGCGCGGCGGAGGAACCCGCGCCATGGCCAGACGCCGGCTGGCGGCGTGGGACGACTTCAGCCTCATCGTCATCCGGCCAGTCGTCCAAGCTGGCTCCAAGCCCGTCGCCGCCTGCTTCGCCGCCTCCCGCCTCGGTGTTGTCGTCCATGGCGACCGCCCCAAGTCGTGGTCCTCCAAATCATGCTCCGCCCGGTCGGGGAGAAATCGGCGATCCGCCCCCGACCCGGCCGCAGGTCGAAGGAGAGGGCTCTGCCAAGACGTGCCGACTGGTCAGAGTCGGCCAAGAAAAACTTGGCGACAAAACTAAGAGAAGAAAGGATAAAGAAAGCATACCGTAGGCGGGGGATGAGCACGGGAGTACGGCTCCTTGCCAAACCGCCACTCTGCGGAGAGCTTGCAGTTCACAAGATAATTCACCATATGAGCCACCTCGTCGTGAGGCATGTCCTTGGTGCACATCCGACTCGGATTGAGTTGGCCACTCATCTGACAGATTAGATGAGGGCGGCTTTGAAGCGGAAGCACCTGGCGCGCGACAAAGCCGGCCAGCAGGTCGGACCCAGTCAGGCCCTCCGACTGGATCATTACCCGGAGTCGGGCGACGGCCGCGGCTCCAGCCGGCGACAGCGTCACGGCCCGATAGGACCACTGGGGCCGGCTACGTAAGCCGGCAAGTTGACGTAGTCACCTTGCGGGGCGACGTTCTTCACGTAGAAGTACGACTTCTGCCAGCGCTTCACCGACTGGATCAGCGTGATGACGGGGAAGGGGTTGTCGGCTGCCGGCCTCCGCATCGCGATGAAGGCGCCGCTCTGAGCCGGCACGCCCTGCATGCGGGTGCCGAGCTTGGTTTGGAAGAATTCCCCCCAGAGCTCGAGGGTGGGGAGAACGCCAAGAAAGCCCTCGCACAGAGTGACGAAGGCGGACAGCAGCACCACCGTGTTTGGGGTGAGGTGGTGCGGCTGGAGTTGATAGAACTCGAGGAAGGAGTGGAAGAAGGCGCTCGCGGGTAGACCGAGGCCGCGCAGGAAGTGCGAGCGAAAGATTACCCGCTCGCCTTCCTCCAGCGCCGGCGTGATCTCCTTCTCCGGCGCGAGACGGACCCGCACCTGGTCCTTGCCGGGCAACCGCCGCGTCTTGCGGAGGAAGTCGATGTGGTCCATATGGACGTTGGAGCCGTCCCAGTCCCCGCCGTACTGCATGATGGCGAGAAGCTGGCGAGAAAGGGTGCGGCGGCGGAGAAAGCACGGCCCTGCGGCGGCAAAGCTGCGGGGTGGAGTGAAGATTGGTGCGACGGCGCGGCGGTGAGACACTGCTGCGATGGAAAGGAGGAGGAAGAAGATGGCGGAGAGAAGAGGAGCGTGCGAGCATCTGCCGCTTCCCTTCCTCCCCCTACTTATAGCCTCGTGCGGCGAAGCCGAGGAGGCGAGGCGTGGGGGGAACGTGGGATTAACTGCGCCCACTCCCCCACGTCCCGCGATTATTGCGCCCTAACGGTGTGCAGAAACCGCCGCTGGAAGGCGTGCGGCCAGCTTTGGGCCACAGAGAATCCGCGCCTGGGCCTAGGCGTAGGAGTGGTGGCCCCCCGGCCTGCGGCGACGTCCTGTCGCGCGCGTGGGTTGGCAGGCTTTTTTCAGCCGGAGGATGCCACGTGGTTCGCGGGCGGCGAGCGGCCGGCCCGCAGCCCGGCGCGCGCGCCAACGGACTCCCGCCTTCCGACTTTAGAAATTTCGCCAAGACGGCGCGCCCAACCGAAGCCGGCTCCCAGCTGCTGGCTCGTCAAGATAAGAAGCTGACCGAGCTTCTCGACCTCCTCTCAGCCTCGAAGCCCAACCAGCTGCGGGGACTACTGTCGGAGTAAATGGCCACGGGTAGCCTAACCGACTCCCCCTGGCTCTTCGAAAAATTATCAGGCCATTCGAGCCTTCAAGCATCCAGAGCATGGGGCCGCCTTCCTCCGGCCGGCTATCCCCAGGGCGACTACCAGATGGCCGACTCCAGGAAGCCGGCCCCAGAGGACCGACTCCCAGAAGCCGGCCATGAAGATGGCCGACTCCCAGAAGCCGGCCAAGACTGCACCCACCAAGACTGCATCCATATAACGGTGATAAGACGGGGCGTGGCCGCAGTACATCCCACTACCCCCGAATCCCGGAACAGGCATGGCCACAGGGCGCCGTACGGGTCAGCCATCCCCCGTCCGGCGCGGCACTATAGCCATGTTGACCTCAACGTCACCCACGATAGGCGCCAGTACGACCCGCGGGCGGCGGGCCCCTTTAGCCAGAGAGACGCTCGAAGGCGGCCCGGCCTCCCCTAGTCGGCCGGGGGCGTAGCCGGCTCCCAATAGCCGGCTACCTCCCTCCCTCAAAACATGTGCATCATTAAGGAGACAAGACGAGGTGAGGCAACAATGAGAGCCCGCAAGGCGGCGGCACTGTAGCCACGCTTACCTCGACAAAGCCCTCGTCATCAGGGGCGAGGCAACAGTAACCAGCCGCCGATAAGGCCCCCAAGCGGTGGGGTCGGCCTGTCGGCCAAGAGGCCGGCAGCCGGCGGGACCCACCAGTCGGCGGGCCCCAATGGCCGGCGGAGAAGCCGGCGAGCACAGACACTGACGGCTGGGACCCGCGCCCAGCCGGATTACCATTGTACCCCTGGGGGGTAGGCCTTATAAACCCCCGGGACACCCATGCAAAGGGTTGATCTCATAGAGTTTCACACACCACATAGAGAGAAAAGGAGAGCTAGCCTTGCCCTTCTTCTTCCCCTAGCCAAACAGCTCAAGGAGCACTTGTAGCTACTTGTATTGATCTAGTGATCATGCGGAGACCCCGCAGAGCAGGACTAGGGGTGTTATCTCCACGGAGAGCCCCGAACCTGGGTAAGATCCGCCGGCGTGCATGTCTTCGCCTTATCCCGTTTCCAGGCACCGGCGATGTCTTACTGGCTCCCACAATGATAAGCCACCCGTTGGCATATGTCGCACCTACCACCCGACACTACGAGACATGTACGAATATATATATTTTTATAATTGCTAAATATTAAATAGTTATTGGGCTAAGTGGTTCACCAATACTCTCCTACATATATACATACTAGCAAAAGTGCCTGTGCGTTGCAACGGGAGAAAAAATAAATCTTAATCTTCAATAGGCATGACCATATTTTGCTGCATCATCGAGACACACTATCACTCTCAACTTAGTAAAAAAATTAACAATTTTTGAAATCATGAATATATTTTTAAACTCATGCACATATTTCAAATCATAAACATTTTTCCAATTTATGAACATTTATACAAATTTTCAAATATTTTCTGAAATCAATAACATTTTCTGAATTTATGAAAATTTTATACTATTTGCAATCATTTTTTAAAATTGTGAGCATTTTTTAAACATTTTTTTGAGGAATATTTCTAGAATCGATGAACATTTTATTGAAAATTGGTGGGATAATTTTTTAAATTCACAATTTTCTTTATTTAATGAACTTTTTTTAATCGAATGAACATTTTTTGAAATGCATGATCATTTTTTGAAACAGCAAACATTTTGTGAATGAATAAACTTTTTTGTAAGTCGCGATCAGTTTTTGAATTTTTAGGATATTTTACCATTCATGAACATTTTTTGAATTGGCGAAATTTTGTTCAATTTCATAAACATTTTTTAATACACGAACTTATTAACAAATCATGAACTTTTGATTTCCCGAACATTTGTTTTCAATATTTCGGACATTTGTTTAAATAGGCAATTTCTGTAAGTGCACGCCCATGTGTTGTAAGTGCGTGCGGGAGAAACAAAACATGACCATATGTTGCAACAGGAGAAACAAATATCACACACACCTAGTATAACCCATGTAAGTGCACGTCCTTCGTTTCAACATTGCGTCTCACCTCTGTTGGCCATTGCTACAGAACACCAAATGTTTTTTCATGCCAGAGCGGCTACCCAACTGATCAAGCAACATGACGAGAATGAAGCAAACATTTACTCATTTTAATGTTCTTTTAAACCCAAGAAACGGTTTTTTATTTTATATACATAAGGAACAAACAAAGAATAGTAAGAAAAGATCTCACATGGTGATTGGCCAGCATGAAGCAGTAGATGCCATGGACAGAGACCTTGATTATGCCCTCCACTCACTCGATTGACCAGCATCCACCGTCGCCTTCACCCTCCGTGATAACCACGCATGCCAATTCCCTTTTGCTGTTGTGACCCTCCCCTATGGCGCTTCGTCTAGCGGCTCATCCGCTATTCTTCGCCTCCTCCAGGGTGGTGCATTTATGGGAGGGATTAGGGAAGATTCGACACCGAGCAAGAGTCCTAATTGTGAGAGAGAATGTATTGAAGGATTGGTTTCCTAGAATACGACTTGGACATAGATATGAATGTCGGGCGATGAATGTGATTATGTAATTTAGTGGAAGGGTAAATCCGTCTTTTGCATATGACGGAAGAGAAGAATATCACCTCCCATTATCAGTAGGTATAGCAAAACGGTCCGTGCATCCCAACGGATACAAAATCAATAAATACATGCTTAGAATTGTTTAAAAAACCACCAAACTACTCCCTCCGTTAGATGACCCAACTTTGTACTAAAGTTAGTACAAAGTTGAGTCATCTATTTTGGAACGGAGGGAGTACTTTGCAAGCAGCAAAACAGTATTAGGAGTACTCAAAAATATGTTTTCTATGCCATATTTAAGGACCAATATCATAACTAACAAAATCTGTTATTTCTAATTATTAGCTCATGCTGAAACACATAACAAAATCTGTTAATTTTCTACATAAAACAAAAGGCAGTGTGGCTACAAAGTTGCAGGTTGAGGATCAGCATCATATTCTGAAGTTGTTGATGGAGCATCATGTGTCGGGATGTCCGTGAGGGAGAGTATCACTATGTCAGCCATAATATTTCTAGGTTCATATAGAGGCAAGGATAAGAGCAGTAGTATGATTAGAGAGGAAAGAAAAGGCTTCCATGAAAATACAATGTAATGCATATTCACCAAGAAGTAACATAATTAAAATCACTACATTAGATCATAGTATGATGAACCATTTATGCCGAGATACACACGGAGCAACACATAGATTAAAGTCAAATCTAACAATATAGGAATGATCAGATCTCCACTCAAAGCAGGATTTGGTACATTTGGTCCCGAAGGAAATCCCAGATTAACCAGTGTGGTGTGGTAGATAGTTGTTTACATGAACTGACAGAAGTATACCAAG
This sequence comes from Triticum aestivum, assembly GCF_018294505.1. Taxonomy (NCBI): domain Eukaryota; kingdom Viridiplantae; phylum Streptophyta; class Magnoliopsida; order Poales; family Poaceae; genus Triticum; species Triticum aestivum. The sequence goes on from NC_057799.1 coordinate 96,846,203, forward strand.
TAACAAAGTTAGTTATTTACAGCCAAGTTCAATGCCTCCAAACCAAAGCTTAACTCCTAACAGGAAATGTCTCCAAATATTGTGGCCAAACCTTGGAACCTGAAAAAATGGAGAGAAAAACGAAATCAGGAAATGCAACAGAGAGGAAGTCACATAGGATAAAACTATCTCATTGCACCTGCCATATACAGTACTGCTAAGAAATTTCATTATTAGTTATTTTGTAGATTTTTTTATAGAATTAGCTCACTGATGAGAGCCAACTGAAACTTTGCTGAAATACAATTTGATGTGATAAACATTTTTACAATAGTTAAAGTCGAATGTGCATATATACTTAAGCATGTACTGTGTAAAATATATATCTTCAGAACAGGAGAATCAGCATGCATATCATCTGCAATTTTTCTAATAAAAATGTTTCCGTACCATCCATCGTCTCAACCTTCTGAATCCAACTAATCCAAGTTCGCCATCGCCGTCAATGGGACATCCAGCTCATGAAAGGATAAATAGCAATAAAACATTTATGCACTACTCGTGTGTGTACATGGTAGGACTAGGGTTCCTACCGGCTCTACTCCTCAGGTTATAAGGGCAGAACAGCGGAGGTTGGGGGCGAGGGCGCGTGCTCCGGCGCGTCAGCGCCGTCGCGAGGGAAGAGGAGGGCGGCGGCGGTTAGGGCTGGCGGCGGCTAGGGTTCCGGCTCCTCTGGGAGCCGGGCAATAGGGATAGAAAATATCTTTATTGCTTAATTCTGAAAAGAGTCTTACAGCCTATATTTATAACCTAGATAACTTGCATAATAATTAACCTAAGATAACTTGTGGGCCAAGCCCCTAACTACTGCCCAGTGGGCCTCCTTCGGTTATATGCTAAACCGGTCATAACATCTCTCCCCGCCTGCGCAAACAGCTCGTCCTCGAGCTGAAAGTCTGGATAGTGTTGGTGGAAGTCGTCACGCTGCTCCCAAGTAGCCTCCTCCTCCGGAAGGCCCGCCCACTGGATCAGAACGAACCACACCCCACGACGGAGCTGCGCCCGCAACACCTTCTCCGGCTCCGGAAGAAGACGGCCGTCGGCGGTCGGAGGAAGCGCGGGTGGAGCGGCCGGTGGCTCTCCACGAAAAGGCTTGAGCAGCCCCACATGGAAAACGTCGTGGATGCGAGCACCGGCCGGAAGCTGAAGGCGATAGGCCACCTGCCCAATGCGCTCCAAGACGGCGAAAGGCCCGGCGTAGCGAGGCCCGAGCTTGCGCTTCGCGCGCGGGTCGAGTGACTGCGTAGAGCGGTGGAGAAGACGCAGCCACACCCAATCACCCACCGCGAACTCTGCCTCGCGATGGTTGCCGTCGTAGTAATGCTTGGCCAGCTGCTAGGCCTGGAGGAGACGCTGACGGACCTCAGCGAGCATCTCGTCACGAGTGCGAATAAGCTCGCCCGCGGCCTCCGTCCGTGCCGTTGCCGGGTCCACCGGCAAGATAGGCGGAGGCGGCCGACCGTAGACCACCTCAAATGGTGTAGCACGCAGGGCGGAGTGATAGGAGGTGTTGTAGCAGTACTCCGCCCATGCGAGCCAATCCACCCAAGCACGAGGGCGATCACCTGTAATACAGCGCAAATACATGGCAATCACCTTGTTAACCACCTCGGATTGGCCGTCCGTTTGAGGGTGGAAGGCCGTGCTCAGGCGGAGCTGGACGCCCCCCATCCTGAAGAGGTCGCGCCAAACATGGCTTGTGAACACCGGGTCCCGATCACTGACGATCGAAGAGGGGAACCTGTGAAGACGAACGATACCCTCGAAGAAGGCACGGGCCACGGACGCGGCAGTATACGGATGCCCCAGCGCGATGAAGTGGGCATACTTGGAGAAGCGGTCGACCACAGTGAGAATGACTGATTTGCCGCCCACTTTGGGAAGGCCCACGATGAAGTCCATGGAGATATCGGCCCAGACCTGAGACGGCACGTCCAAAGGCTGAAGCAGACCAGCCGGCCGTAATGTCTCCGTCTTGTTGCGCTGGCATGTCATGCAAGATCGCACCCAGTCACGGACTAAGGCACGATCACCAGGAATGTAGAAGTCGGCGCGTAGACGATGGAGGGTTTTCTGCACATCCTCATGACCAGCCGAGTGGGCCAGCAACAGGACCTGGTGACGAAGATCATCATGTGCCGGAACAAAAACGCAGCGCCCATGGAGAAGCAGGCCGTCCGTGAAGCGCCAAGGCTCCTCCAGGTCGCCGGCAGCCAGCTGCTGCCGAAGGAGGACCGCGTCGGCAGCGGTCGCCATCGCTCGGCGAATCTCTGTGAAGAGGCCGAATGTGGGCCCGGAGCGGATGCACAGCGCCGTCCCCTCGGAGGCGCCGACGGTGGAGTCGAGGTCGGCGTCGCGGCGCGACAAGGCGTCGGCCACGGTATTAAGACGACCCGGACGGTACTCGACGGAGAAGTCGACGGAGAAGTCGAAGCCGAAGAGCTTGCTATTCCACTGATGCTGCAGTACGGTCGAGAGCCTCTGGTCCAGCAAGAACTTGAGACTATAATGGTCCGTGCGAATCTGGAAAGACCGGCCCCACAGATAGGGCCGCCAATGGCGCACGGCCTGCACCAAGCCAATGAGCTCCCGCTCGTACGGCGCGAGCTTAAGATGGCGCAGAGCGAAGGGCCGGCTGAAGAAGGCGAGAGGACCATCGCCCTGATGAAGCACGGCGCCGAACCCCGCACCCGAGGCGTCACAGTCCACCACGAAGGGGCGGTCAAAATCCGGCATCTGCAGAACGGGCCCCGTCGTGAGGGCCCCCTTGAGGGCCTCGAATGCCGTTGTCGCCTCCTCGTCCCAGGCGAAGGCGTCGCGGCGCAACAACCGCGTGAGTGGAGACGCAATGAGGCCGAACTCCCGGATGAACTTCCGGTAGTATCCGGCGAGGCCGAGAAAACCGCGAAGAGCCCGCGGTGAGTGCGGCGTCGGCCAGGCTGCGACGGCCGCCACCTTGTCGGCGTCCATAGCCACCCCGTCGGCCGAGATGACATGGTCGAGGTAGGCGACGGAAGGCGTCCCGAACGAGCACTTCGAGCGCTTAAGATGAAGATGGTGCGCCCGAAGCTCGTTGAAGACGATGGCGACGTGCTGGAGGTGCTCTGCCCAAGAGGCGATGTAGATCAGAATATCGTCAAAGAAAACGAGCACAAACCGACGTAAGTAGGGCCGGAGGACGTCGTTCATCAGGGCCTGGAAGGTCGCCGGGGCGTTGGTGAGGCCGAAGGGCATCACCAAGAACTCGAAGTGGCCATGGTGAGTCCGAAATGCCGTCTTGGCGATGTCATTTGGGTGCATGCGCACCTGGTGGTACCCCGACCCGAGATCGAGCTTGGTGAAGAAGCGCGCCCCGTGTAGCTCATCCAGGAGCTCATCAACCACCGGAATAGGGAACTTGTCCTTAAGCGTAACAGCATTAAGGGCACGGTAGTCGATGCAGAAACGCCACGTGCCGTACGACTTGCGGACAAGAAGCACTGGCGCGGTAAATGGCGAGGTGGAGATCCGAATGATGCCTGCCGCGAGCATGAGCGCACACTGCCGCTCCAACTCGTCCTTCTGCAGCTGCGGGTAACGGTAAGGACGCACCGCCACCGGCGCGGAGCCCGGCAAGAGATGTATACGGTGATCATATGCGCGGGCGGGCGGAAGACCCTGTGGCTCGGTGAAGAGGTCGCCGTTTTGCTGCAAAAGGTTCTCAAAGAGCGGATGCTCGGCCTCGGAGGTGGCCGCGGCCAGCTGAAGCTGAGGTGGTAGGGGCGTGGCGCCCCCAACGCCGTCCCACCGAATGCGGCGGCCCAGGCGCCAGAAGGTCATCATCAGCGCGTCGAAGTCCCAAAGAATGGGACCGAGGGTCCGTAGGAAGTCGACGCCAAGGATGATGTCGAAGCAGCCCAAGTCGATGCCCGCACAGGTGATGGAGAAGTGTTCCCCGCCGATGGTGATGGGTACGTCCCATGCGAGGCCATGGCACCGGAGGCGATCGCCGTTGGCCACCGTGACCCGAAGTTGCTCCCCGCCTGTCGGCTGAAGCGCTAAGCGACGCATGGTAGCCTCGGGCAGGAAGTTATGGGTGGAGCCTGTATCCACCAAGGCCACCAAGCGCTCGCCGTGGATCGTCACCGGCAAGAGCATGGTCCGCTCGTCACGGATCCCGGCGAGCGCGTGGAGAGAGACCACGAGCGCCGTCGCCGGGGCAGCCGCGGGTGCGCCCTCAGCCGCCGCTTGGGGTGGTAGTGCCGCGGCCTCATCGGCCAAAGCGTCCTCCTCGGTGAAATCGACCGTCTCCAAGTAGAAGAGGCGCGGGCACACATGGGTCGGCGTATAGGGCTCGTCACAGTTAAAGCAGAGGCCCTGGCGTCGCCGCTCCATCTGCTCCGCCGGAGAGAGACGCCGAAAGGGGCACGTCGAGGCCGAGGTAGTGGGTGCCGGTGTGGCCGGGGGCGGCCGGCCTGGTGCAGGTGGCGGACGGCTGGTCTGCCGGCCTCCTCGGGCCGGGGTAGCCGGCAGCATGGCCTGGGCGCGAGCCTCAAAGGCCCGGGCGTAATACATGGCCGTCTGGAGATCCTGAGGGCCCCGAAGCTCCACGTCGACGCAAATGTGATCCGGAAGGCCACCAACAAAGAGGTCGGCGCGCTGTTGCGCCGTCACGCCCGACGCATGGCACGCCAAGGCCTGGAAGCGGTCGGCGAAGTCCTGCACCGCAGAGGTGAAAGGAAGGCGGCCGAGCTCCGACAGGCGGCTCCCGCGAACCGGGGGCCCAAAGCGGAGGAGGCAGAGCTCGCGGAAGCGCTCCCAAGTAGGCATGGCACCCTCGTCCTGCTCGAGAGCATAGTACCACGTCTGTGTCGCGCCGCGGAGGTGATAAGAGGCAAGCCAGGTCCGCTCCGAAGCAAGTGTGCGCTGCCCGCGGAAGAACTGGTCGCACTGGTTGAGCCAGTTGAGGGGATCCTCCGTGCCGTCATAAGTGGCGAAGTCGATCTTGGCGAACCGCGGCGGTGCCTGGGAGGGAACACCGTGTCGAGCTGGCTCGGAGGTGCGGAGCAGCGAGGCGGGTGGCGCCTGGTCGGAGTACTCCGAGTAGGGACCGGCGGAACCTGATGGCCCCCCGAACTGCGGGAACGGGGTCGGCTGTCCGGGGGCCGTGGTGTAGACCGGCGAAGGCGAAGACCCAGCCACCCACGCTGGAAGTGGCGACGGGGAAGGCGGGAACCGGACCTGATGAAGCGGGAGGCCGGTCGGCGAGGGTGCCCCCGAGCTAGGCAGGGGCGGCGCCGATGGTTGTAGCGTCGGTGGCAGGGAGTGGGCGGGGGCGTCGGTGGCCGCGGGGGAGGGTGGCTACAGGTACCACAGAGGGGCCGCGGCCGGCGTGGTCCCGCCGGGGTGTCCCGCCTGGAACGGCATCTGCTGGATCGGCCAAGGGCCCGATGACGTCGTCGGCACCGAGGGCCAGAGGGGCGCCGCGGCAGCTGGAGGGCCGCCCGGTGAAGCCGCCTGGAACGGCAGCATCAGAGGGGCACCGAACGGGGAGACGCCGTGGGCCGGCCACGGTGGGTGGCCGTAGGCGGTAGCGGGCGCCGTCGGCAGGTGCATGTAGGGCCCGGCCGCGTACTGCTGCTGCTGCAGGTGGAGGCCCTGGACGGCGGTGACGAGGTCCCGCAGGGTAGCCGTGACCTGCTCCGGTGTGAAATCGGCGGACGGCGGTGGCGCAGAGGGCACCGGGGATGGCGGCGCGGCCGGGGCCGCCGTGGAGCCGAGGCCCGCCAGCGCGGTTGTCCCGGCGGCGGACGTTATCGGCGCGGTGAGGGGCGGCGCCGTCGTCATCGGCACGGTGGAGCCGCTGGAAAGCGCCGGCGGTGGTGGTGGCAGCGACATGATCGGAATTTGGTCTCTGATTACCAAATTGGTAGGACTAGGGTTCCTACCGGCTCTACTCCTCAGGTTATAAGGGCAGAACAGCGGAGGTTGGGGGCGAGGGCGCGTGCTCCGGCGCATCGGCGCCGTCGCGAGGGAAGAGGAGGGCGGCGGCGGTTAGGGCTGGCGGCGGCTAGGGTTCCGGCTCCTCTGGGAGCCGGGCAATAGGGATAGAAAATATCTTTATTGCTTAATTCCGAAAAGAGTCTTACAGCCTATATTTATAACCTAGATAACTTGCATAATAATTAACCTAAGATAACTTGTGGGCCAAGCCCCTAACTACTGCCCAGTGGGCCTCCTTCGGTTATATGCTAAACCGGTCATAACAGTACATAACAATGGAATAGAAAACAATGAAAATGTCTCATTCATCTGCTTCCTACTGAACCAAAGTGTGCTACCTCCGAGAAACAATCACCAAAATAACATTTAAAATTAGTAAAGGATAATGCTACAATTTTCAGATTGTCGGCACAGAGGTTAGAGCTATCATCGTGACAATCTATTGCCAGATAAATCAACTACTTAAGTGTAATTATATAACTTCTATTGCATTACCTCAAAAAAATAGTATAGTAAAAAGGCATGGATTCAAAAACTTCTCCAAAATCATGTACTGGAAAAATAAATCAGAAAGACAATGTCTGTCATATACACACACACAAGGGGGTCTAGAAGAAAAAAATCAGATCATATGTAGGTGATATACCTTTGCAGAAGGACAACCTTAGAGGTAAACTAAGTAGACTTCAATGTGTGTAAACTGATCTAATAGGTGAAAGTTTAATTCAACAAATATGGCAATCACTAACTGCCCTATAGTCAAGAGATTGTATCACTAAGCTGCCCCTTCTAAGCAATAATGGTAGCAGTTGCTTGCAGGGTGAGAAAGGTTAACTTTCCGATAAGCAGACATGCTTGATTATGATCAAAACAATAGCCTTGTTATATTACCTGACGATATTGGGTGACTGAAACTTAAAGTCCACTAAGAAGTAAACGTCACAGGTTGCAGAACAGGACCAGGCTTGAATTTCCAAACGTTTATCAAATGATCTAAAAGTCCACTTTGAGACGCTATCGTCTGCAGCAGAGCAGTATAGTCAGAAGCAAAAAAACGCAACTAAGCAATCATGGAGGGAAAAAGACCAGAGTACTACAGAGAACTGCCAATATCACTAATTAATACTGAAGCCAAAGAAGCACCCTCTAGATTGACTATAGTCAGATTAACAAAGTTGATAAGTAGACTTTCATCGACTAACAATATACAGTATTTATTAGAACAAAGATAAAGAAGTTACCACGCTTGTTATAGAAGGATAGAAGTTCTCACATTACTTGAAAACAAAGAGGCAGATCTACACTGCTTATTATGGTGGTGCAGAAGTGCCAGTTAATCAGATAAAAAAATATGTATCAGAACTGTTATAGCTTTATAAGACGAAATTGGACGACACTTCCTTCAGTATTTACTGTGCCAAAATATTTACTCTGACCTCGAATGGCACTCACGAAGAAATCTTGAACTATGAAACCATGTGAGCACGGTCTATGTTACCGTAAAGGACAAAGAATAAAAAATATACAAAAAGGAGATGACCTTTGTACAGTAAGGAAAACTAACCATGAATAGATGAATCTTAAAGTACACAATGGGAGTAAGACAGGAGTTTGTTCAGTAGATTTACCATTGGGCAAAAATGTTATTAGTAGGCTTAAGACACACGCATGAGGCATAACAGAGAATGAATGCCAGAACATGGCATCATAAAAAATGCACAGAATAGGCCGAACCCTGACTCAGGTAACAAAGAACATGGGATATATTATGCTCTCTCTTTATGCCAGATTGGTATTCCAGCATCCAGTACTGGCTGCTAGCTTTGGAAAAGTGAACTCAAGAATACTTTCTGAGTACAAAGCAGAAGATCTTGCAGCAGCTCCAGTCAACTCTTTCACGTACAATACTGGATAGGTACTTTCTCCAGACATTCGAACTACCATGCGCCACTATGAAGTACTCTCTAGTGTGCATATATTTCTTCTCAAGATAGCCTACTTTGTGGCTAATTTATCAGGCCTAAATAGTGCAGACTGGCCGTATATCGGCAAGGTGATGATGATAGCAGTTGTGGTTGCAGACACACATGAAAGATTGTCTTTTTCAAAATGACAGAAACGAATTTAGATGTGCATGAGATCAGGCATACCTCACATGGAGCATGGGTGGTCCATTGATGTTGGTAGAACGGCGAGATTGTACGACGGCTTATGGAGTACGGGCAGCCTGCGGAGTTGGTAGAATGGTGAGGCTGTATAGAGCTATGTTCGAAACTTGCGGCACGACGATGAGCCAAATAACTGCAGATTATCCCAGAGAGTTAGAACACACACAAAATTATTTAACCTTGCAATTAGAATCCAAAGGGTTCAGTGATGTCTTTTCCCTTGATGACAGATTCAAAATATCTGGATATAAATTGGGTACTATTTATTATTAGATATAGATTGATTGATGAGATTGTAGCAATAACAACAACAAGCAGTAGCAAGCTACATCTCTGTTCTCTATCTAAATGTGCATCAATTAGTAGCATCATACATCATACAAGAAGCACCATACATCTATCTAAATGTGCAGCAATCAGTGTCCCTCCCTCCCTCTCTATCATCTCTCTGCTTTCTCTCTCTTCCTCATCTACCTCTCTTATTTTTCTCCACAAGAGCAGATCAGCATCGAACTCTGTCTCTCCTCTGTTCTCTATATATATCAGCAGCGGCCAGCAGCAGATCCAGCAAGCCCTCAATCTAAATATGTGGCAATTAGCGTCTCTCTCTGCTCTTTATCTCTCATCTCTCTGCTCTCTCTCTTCCTCACCTATCTCTATCTCTCAAGCAGCAGCACCCAGCATGCCCTCTGCTCTCTCCCTAAAGCAGAAGCTCATCTCTTCAAGTGCCTCCCCACCTTCAGCCACGGCGTCGCTGCCGCCGCCCCTGTATCCACTCATCGACGACGCCATCTCTCCCTCCCCTAGATTCTCAAATTGCTTGGATGTGAAAGAAAATGGAGGGAGGGATGAACCTGCGCTGGCCGCTGACGCCAGGACAGCACCTCCTTCGCGTCGCCCGTCAAACCACTGCCCCGGCCCCGGCACCACCGGCAACGGCCCGACGCCGTGCTGCCGCGCCCGCGCCCCGGCGAGGCGGCCTCCATCCTCCCAAGCAAGCACGCCGACCGCCATGTCGTCCTCCGCCGCGACGCCCTGACCAAAGCGAGCACGCCGGCCGCTTTATCGTCCTCCGCTGCAATGCCTCGCCCCGTTCCCCATTCCTGGGCTCCGGCGCGGGCGCGGACGGAGGCGAGCACGCGGGCGTGCGCGGACAGCAGCGACGGCTGGAGCTGTCGTCCTCTGCTCCGGCGTCCTCCATCCTCCCCCGCGATGCCACTGCCCCGCCTCGCCGCGCGCCGTCTCCGCAGCACCTGCCCCGCCTTGCCGCACAACCGCCACTGCCCCACCTTGCCGCACAACCGCCACTGCCCCACCTCGCCGTGCCGTCTCCGCAGCACCTGCCCTTCCTCGCCGCGCCGTCGCCATCGCCATCGCCATCGCCAGAGAAATGGGTAAGACTACGAGGACAGCGGATGCAAATCTAATGATATACAGGGGGTTTTCTGCAAAATGTAACGTTATATAAAGACTTACTAAAACAGGGACTGCGGGTTAATTTCATATAAACCGAGGGACTTATATGCAAAATCGCGCGGAGTGAGCCCCGCTGCCTAAGTCTTTTTTGTGCAGCAGACCGGCTTCCTCAAACATACCCTAATACATTTGCATGTGCGTTGCAACAGACGAAAAGAAATCAAAACCCACTTTCACGTGTCATTACATCCCATTTATATGAGTAAAATGCATTGGTGGTCACTGGACTTGTTGTGTACGCTCACTTTGGTCACTGTACTCAAGAATACGGTGAATACGATCACCATATACGTGTTGTGGTGATTATACGGTCACTGTCACACAGTATAGCTTGGGATTTTGTTTAGTTGACCGGTCAAATGATGTCTTGTTAGCTTAGTTTCTCTCTCAGTCCCACTTGCCAGTTGTAGAAGGAAAATAAAATAAAAGCAACGCCAGGGTTATCGAACGGGACTGCAGGCTGGCAGAGGCCGTGAGCTATGCAGTAGAGAATAAGACAGGTTTCGTTGCATTCCAAGCGATGTTTTTCTTGTACAATTATTAGGATCACACACCTGCACGCACGCACTAACACGCGGCCGAGGAGCGCCTGTAGTTGCCGAAGTCAGCACTCGGCTTGCAGACGCCCATAAGTTTGTGCCAATGCTGTCAGGGTTGCAGCACCGTGATGTTGCTCGGCAACTCACCGTCACCGGGCCGCCGGAAGGCACCCCCGCAGCACCGAGAACGTGCAGGTGCTACACGAGGGTGCATGGAGACGCGCGTGGCCTACGGCGACGCTAAGTACGTCGCCTGCGAGATGTTCTACGACATAGCTTTCCCACGACGGCGCCCTGCATCCTGTTCTGCAGCACGGCTGCCGCGGCGTTGCTCTGTTGGAAATATGCCCTAGAGGCAATAATAAAATGGTTATTATTATATTTCCTTGTTCATGATAATTGTCTATTGTTCATGCTATAATTGTATTAACTGGAAACCGTAATACATGTGTGAATACATAGACCACAACATGTCCCTAGTAAGCCTCTAGTTGACTAGCTCGTTGATCAATAGATGGTTATGGTTTCCTGACCATGGACATTGGATGTCATTGATAACGGGATCACATCATTAGGAGAATGATGTGATGGACAAGACCCAATCCTAAGCATAGCACAAGATCGTGTAGTTCGTTTGCTAGAGCTTTTCTAATGTCAAGTATCATTTCCTTAGACCATGAGATTGTGCAACTCCCGGATACCGTAGGAATGCTTTGGGTGTACCAAACGTCACAACGTAACTGGGTGGCTATAAAGGTGCACTACAGGTATCTCCGAAAGTGTCTGTTGGGTTGGCACGAATCGAGACTGGGATTTGTCACTCCGTATGACGGAGAGGTATCTCTGGGCCCACTCGGTAATGCATCATCATAATGAGCTCAATGTGACTAAGGAGTTAGCCACGGGATCATGCGTTACGGTACGAGTAAAGTGACTTGCCGGTAACGAGATTGAACAAGGTATTGGGATACCGACGATCGAATCTCGGGCAAGTAACATACCGATTGACAAAGGGAATTGTATACGGGATTGATTGAATCCTCGACATCGTGGTTCATCCGATGAGATCATCGAGGAGCATGTGGGAGCCAACATGGGTATCCAGATCCCGCTGTTGGTTATTGAACGGAGAGTCGTCTCGGTCATGTCTGCATGTCTCCCGAACCCGTAGGGTCTACACACTTAAGGTTCGGTGACGCTAGGGTTGTAGAGATATTAGTATGCGGTTAACCGAAAGTTGTTCGGAGTCCCGGATGAGATCCCGGACGTCACGAGGAGTTCCGGAATGGTCCGGAGGTAAAAGATTTATATATGGGAAGTCTTGTTTTGGTCGCCGGAAAAGTTTCGCGCATTATCGGTATTGTACCGGGAGTGCCGAAAGGGGTCCGGGGGTCCACCAAAGGGGTCCACTAGCCCCGGGGGGGCACATGGGCTGTAGGGGTGTGCGCCTTGGCCTATATGGGCCAAGGGAACCAGCCCCAAGAGGCCCATGCGCCAAGAGATAAGGGAAAGGGAGTGTCCTAAAGGGGAAGGCACCTCCTAGGTGCCTTGGGGAGGATGGACTCCTCCCTGGCCGCACCCTTCCTTGGAGGAAGGGCCAAGGCTGCGCCCCCCTTCTCCCTTGCCCCTATATATATGTGGGGAGGGGGAGGGCAGCCATACCACAAGCCCTGGCGCCTCCCTCCCTCCCGTGACACCTCTTCCTCCCCGCTTGCGCTTGGCGAAGCCCTGCCGGGATCCCGCTACTTCCACCACCACGCCGTCGTGCTGCTGGATCTCCATCAACCTCTCCTCCCCCCTTGCTGGATCAAGAAGGAGGAGACGTCGCTGCTCCGTACGTGTGTTGAACGCGGAGGTGCCGTCCGTTCGGCGCTAGGATCATCGGTGATTTGGATCACGACGAGTACGACTCCATCAACCCCGTTCTCTTGAACGCTTCCGCTCGCGATCTACAAGGGTATGTAGATGCACTCCTCTCCTCTCGTTGCTAGCATCTCCTAGATTGATCTTGGTGACACGTAGGAAAATTTTGAATTTCTGCTACGTTCCCCAACAGTGGCATCATGAGCCAGGTCTATGCGTAGATTCTATGCACGAGTAGAACACAAAGTAGTTGTGGGCGACGATTTGTTCAATTTGCTTACCGTTACTAGTCTTATCTTGATTCGGCGGCATTGTGGGATGAAGCGGCCCGGACCGACCTTACACGTACTCTTACGTGAGACAGGTTCCACCGACTGACATGCACTTGATGCATAAGGTGGCTAGCGGGTGTCTGTCTCTCCCACTTTAGTCGGATCGGATTCGATGAAAAGGGTCCTTATGAAGGGTAAATAGCAATTGGCATATCACCGTTGTGGCTTTTGCGTAGGTAAGAAACGTTCTTGCTAGAAACCCATAGCAGCCACGTAAAACATGCAACAACAATTAGAGGACGTCTAACTTGTTTTTGCAGGGTATGCTATGTGATGTGATATGGCCAAAAGGATGTGATGAATGATATATGTGATGTATGAGATTGATCATGTTCTTGTAATAGGAATCACGACTTGCATGTCGATGAGTATGACAACCGGCAGGAGCCATAGGAGTTGTCTTAATTTATTGTATGACCTGCGTGTCAATGAAAACGCCATGTAATTACTTTACTTTATTGCTAACCGTTAGCCATAGTAGTAGAAGTAATAGTTGGCGAGACAACTTCATGAAGACACGATGATGGAGATCATGGTGTCATGCCGGTGACGAAGGTGATCATGCCGCGCCTCGAAGATGGAGATCAAAAGGCGCAAGATGATATTGGCCATATCATGTCACTTTATGATTTGCATGTGATGTTTGTCATGTTTACATCTTATTTGCTTAGAACGACGGTAGCATAAATAAGATGATCCCTCACTAAAATTTCAAGAGATGTGTTCCCCCTAACTGTGCACCGTTGCGAAGGTTCGTTGTTTCGAAGCACCACGTGATGATCGGGTGTGATAGATTCTAACGTTCGCATACAACGGGTGTTGACGAGCCTAGCATGTACAGACATGGCCTCGGAACACAAGCAAAACACTTAGGTTGACTTGACGAGCCTAGCATGTACAGACATGGCCTCGGAACACAAGAGACCGAAAGGTCGAACATGAGTCGTATAGTAGATACGATCAACATGGAGATGTTCACCGATGATGACTAGTCCGTCTCACGTGATGATCGGACACGGCCTAGTCGATTCGGATCATGTATCACTTAGATGACTAGAGGGATGTCTATCTAAGTGGGAGTTCATTAAATAATCAGATGAACTTAATTATCATGAACATAGTCAAAAGGTCTTTGCAAATAATGTCGTAGCTTACGCTTTAGTTCTACTAAGATATGTTCCTAGAGAAAATTTAGTTGAAAGTTGATAGTAGCAATTATGCGGACTGGGTCCGTAAACTGAGGATTGTCCTCATTGCTGCACAGAAGGCTTATGTCCTTAATGCACCGCTCGGTGTGCTGAACCTCGAGCGTCGTCTGTAGATGTTACGAAACATCTGACATACACGTTTTGATGACTACGTGATAGTTCAGTGTGTGATGCTAACGGTTTAAAATTGTGGCACCAAAGACGGTTTTGAAACGTCGCAGAACATATGAGATGTTCCAAAGACTGAAATTGGGATTTCAGACTAATGCCCACGTCAAGAGGTATGAGACCTCTGACAAGTTTCTTAAGCCTGCAAACTAAGGGAGAAAAGCTCAATCGTTGAGCATGTGCTCAGATTGTCTGAGTACTACAATCACTTGAATCGAGTGGGAGTTAATCTTCCAGATGAGATAGTGATGGTTCTCCATAGTCACTGCCACCAAGCTATTAGAGCTTCGTGATGAACTATAACATATCAGGGATAGACATGATGATCCTTGAGCAACTCGCGATGTTTGACACCGCGAAAGTAGAAATCAAGAAGGAGCATCAATTGTTGATGGTTAGTAAAACCACTAGTTTCTAGAAGGGCAAGGGCAAGAAGGGATACTTCATGAAACGGCAAATCAGTTGCTGCTCTAGTGAAGAAACCCAAGGTTGAACCCAAACCCGAGACTAAGTGCTTCTGAAATGAGGGGAACGGTCACTGAAGCAGAACTACCCTAGATACTTCGTAGATGAGAAGGCTGGCAAGGTCGACAGAAGTATATTGGATATACATTATATTAATGTGTACTTTACTAGTACTCCTAGTAGCACCAGGGTATTAGATACCGGTTCGGTTGCTAAGTGTTAGTAACTCGAAATAAAAGCTGCGGAATAAACGGAGACTAGCTAAAGGTGAGATGACGATATGTGTTGGAAGTGTTTCCAAGGTTGATGTGATCAAGCATCGCATGCTCCCTCTACCATCGAGATTGGGGTTAAACCTGAATAATTGTTATTTGGTGTTTGCGTTGAGCATAGACATGATTGGATTATGTTTATCGCAATACGGTTATTCATTTAAGGAGAATAATGGTTACTCTGTCTATTTGAATAATACCTTCAATGGTCTTGCACCTAAAATGAATGGTTTATTGAATCTCGATCGTAGTGATACACATGTTCATGCCAAAAGATATAAGATAGTAATGATAGTACCACATACTTGTGGCACTGCCACTTGAGTCATATTGGTATAAAACGCATGAAGAAGCTCCATGTTGATGGATCTTTGGACTCACTCGTTTTTGAAAAGATTGAGACATGCGAACCATGTCTATTAGTATATATGCATGAAGAAAGTCCATACAGATGGATCATTTGGACTCACTTGATTTTGAATCACTTGAGACATGCAAATCATACCACATGGGCAAGATGACTGAAAGGCCTCGTTTTCAGTAAGATGGAACAAGAGAGCAACTTGTTGGAAGTAATACATTTGATGTGTGCAGTCCAATGAGTGCTGAGGCACGCAGTGGATATCGTTATGTTCTTACTTCACAGATGATTTGAGTAGATGCTGAGAATATTTACTTGATGAAACACAAGTCTGAATTATTGAAAGGTTCAAGTAATTTCAGAGTGAAGTTGAAGATCGTCGTGACAAGAGGATAAAATGTCTGTGATATGATCATAGAGATGAATATCTGAGTTACGAGTTTGGCACACAATTAAGAAATTGTGGAAATTGTTTCACGACTAATACCGCCTGGAACACCATAGTGTGATGGTGTG
The DNA here is from genome assembly GCF_018294505.1 of Triticum aestivum. Lineage (NCBI taxonomy): Eukaryota > Viridiplantae > Streptophyta > Magnoliopsida > Poales > Poaceae > Triticum > Triticum aestivum. The sequence goes on from NC_057799.1 coordinate 96,861,592, forward strand.
TCCGAACATCATAACTGCACCCTATTGGATATGGTGCATACCATGATGTCTCTTATCGAATTACCACTATCGTTTATGGGTTAGGCATTAGAGACAACCGCATTCACTTTAAATAGGGCACCACGCAATTCCGTTGAGACGACACCGTATGAACTATGGTTTAGAGAAACCTAAGCTGTCGTTTCTTAAAAGTTTGGGGCTGCGACGCTTATGTGAAAAAGTTTCAGGCTGATAAGCTCGAACCCAAAGCGGATAAATGCATCTTCATAGAATACCCAAAACAGTTGGGTATACCTCCTATTTCAGATCTGGAAGCAAAAGTGATTGTTTCTAGAAACGGGTCCTTTCTCGAGGAAAAGTTTCTCTCGAAAGAATTGAGTGGGAGGATGGTGGAGACTTGATGAGGTTATTGAACCGTCACTTCAACTAGTGTGTAGCAGGGCACAGGAAGTTGTTCCTGTGGCACCTACACCAATTGAAGTGGAAGCTTATGATAGTGATCATGAAACTTCGGATCAAGTCACTACCAAACCTCATAGGACGACAAGGATGCGTACTACTTCAGAGTGGTACGTAATCCTGTCTTGGAAGTCATGTTGCTGGACAACAATGAACCTACGAGCTATGGAGAAGCGATGGTGGGCCCGGATTCCGACGAATGGCTCGAGGCCATAAAATCCGAGAGGATCCATGTATGAAAACAAAGTATAGACTTTGAAAGAACTACTTGATGGTCGTAAGGCTGTTGGGTACAGATGGATTTTAAAGGGAAGACAGACAATGATGGTAAGTGTCACCATTAAGAAAGCTCGACTTGTCGTTAAGATGTTTTCCGGCAAGTTCAAGGAGTTGACTGCGATGAGACTTTCTCACTCGTAGCGATGCTAAGAGTCTGTTAGAATTATTAGCAGTTACTGCATTATTTATGAAATCTTGCAGATAGGATGTCAAAACATTGTTTCCTCGACGATTTTCTTGAGGAAAGGTTGTATGTGATACAACCAGAAGGTTTTGTCAATCCTGAAAGATGCTAACAAGTATGCAAAGCTCCAGCAATCCTTCTAAGGATTGGAGTAAGCATCTCGGAGTTGGAATGTACGCTTTGATGAGATGATCAAAGATTTTGGGTTTATACAAAGTTTATGAGAAACTTGTATTTCCAAAGAAGTGAGTGGGAGCACTATAGAATTTTTGATGAGTATATGTTGTTAACATATTGTTGATCAGAAATGATGTAGAATTTCTGGAAAGCATCCAGGGTTATTTGAAAAGTGTTTTTCAATGGAAAACCTGGATTAAGCTACTTGAACATTGAGCATCAAGATCTATAAGGATAGATCAAAAACGCTTAATAGTACTTTCAAATGAATACATACCGTGACAAGATTTTGAAGGAGTTCAAAATAGATCAGCAAAGAAGGAGTTCTTGGCTGTGTTACAAGGTGTGAGTATTGAGTAAGACTCAAGACCTGACCACGGCAGAAGAGAGAGAAAGGACGAAGGTCGTCCCCTATGCTTTAGACGTAGGCTCTACAGTATGCTATGCTGTGTACCGCACCTGAAGTGTGCCTTGCCATGAGTTAGTCAAGGGGTACAATAGTGATCCAGGAATGGATCACATGACAGCGGTCGAACTTATCCTTAGTATCTAGTGGACTAAGGAATTTTCTCGATTATGGAGGTGGTAAAATAGTTCGTCGTAAAGGGTTACGTCGATGCAAACTTTGACACTTTCGGATGACTCTGAGTAGTAAACCGGATTCGTATAGTAGAGCAGTTATTTGGAATAGCTCCAAGTAGCGCGTGGTAGCTGCATCTACAAGATGACATAGAGATTTGTAAAGCACACACGGATCTGAATGTTGCAGACCCGTTGACTAAAACCTCTCTCGTAAGCATAACATGATCAAACCCTAGAACTCATTGAGTGTTAATCACATGGTGATGTGAACTAGATTATTGACTCTAGTAAACTCTTGGGTATTAGTCACATGGCGATGTGAACTTTGAGTGTTAATCACATGGTGATGTGAACTAGATTATTGACTCTAGTGCAAGTGGGAGACTGTTGGAAATATGCCCTAGAGGCAATAATAAAATGGTTATTATTGTATTTCCTTGTTCATGATAATTGTCTATTGTTCATGCTATAATTGTATTAACTGGAAACCGTAATACATGTGTGAATACATAGACCACAACATGTCCCTAGTAAGCCTCTAGTTGACTAGCTCGTTGATCAATAGATGGTTATGGTTTCCTGACCATGGACATTGGATGTCATTGATAACGGGATCACATCATTAGGAGAATGATGTGATGGACAAGACCCAATCCTAAGCATAGCACAAGATCGTGTAGTTCGTTTGCTAGAGCTTTTCTAATGTCAAGTATCATTTCCTTAGACCATGAGATTGTGCAACTCCCGGATACCGTAGGAATGCTTTGGGTGTACCAAACGTCACAACGTAACTGGGTGGCTATAAAGGTGCACTACAGGTATCTCCGAAAGTGTCTGTTGGGTTGGCACGAATCGAGACTGGGATTTGTCACTCCGTATGACGGAGAGGTATCTCTGGGCCCACTCGGTAATGCATCATCATAATGAGCTCAATGTGACTAAGGAGTTAGCCACGGGATCATGCGTTACGGTACGAGTAAAGTGACTTGCCGGTAACGAGATTGAACAAGGTATTGGGATACCGACGATCGAATCTCGGGCAAGTAACATACCGATTGACAAAGGGAATTGTATACGGGATTGATTGAATCCTCGACATCGTGGTTCATCCGATGAGATCATCGTGGAACATGTGGGAGCCAACATGGGTATCCAGATCCCGCTGTTGGTTATTGACCGGAGAGTCGTCTCGGTCATGTCTGCATGTCTCCCGAACCCGTAGGGTCTACACACTTAAGGTTCGGTGACGCTAGGGTTGTAGAGATATTAGTATGCGGTAACCCGAAAGTTGTTCGGAGTCCCGGATGAGATCCCGGACGTCACGAGGAGTTCCGGAATGGTCCGGAGGTAAAGATTTATATATGGGAAGTCTTGTTTTGGTCGCCGGAAAAGTTTCGCGCATTATCGGTATTGTACCGGGAGTGCCGAAAGGGGTCCGGGGGTCCACCAGGGGTCCACCTGCCCCGGGGGGCCACATGGGCTGTAGGGGTGTGCGCCTTGGCCTATATGGGCCAAGGGCACCAGCCCCAAGAGGCCCATGCGCCAAGAGATAAGGGAAAGGGAGAGTCCTAAAGGGGGAAGGCACCTCCTAGGTGCCTTGGGGAGGATGGACTCCTCCCTGGCCGCACCCTTCCTTGGAGGAAGGGCCAAGGCTGCGCCCCCCCTCTCCCTTGCCCCTATATATATGTGGGGAGGGGAGGGCAGCCATACCCAAGCCCTGGCGCCTCCCTCCCTCCCGTGACACCTCTTCCTCCCCGCTTGCGCTTGGCGAAGTCCTGCCGGGATCCCGCTACTTCCACCACCACGCCGTCATGCTGCTGGATCTCCATCAACCTCTCCCCCCTTGTTGGATCAAGAAGGAGGAGACGTCGTCGCTCCGTACGTGTGTTGAACGCGGAGGTGCCGTCCGTTCGGCGCTAGGATCATCGGTGATTTGGATCACGACGAGTACGACTCCATCAACCCCGTTCTCTTGAACGCTTCCGCTCGCGATCTACAAGGGTATGTAGATGCACTCCTCCCCTCTCGTTGCTAGCATCTCCTAGATTGATCTTGGTGACACGTAGGAAAATTTTGAATTTCTGCTACGTTCCTCAACACGCTCCTGGCTGGTTCATGCACAAAGCCTGGCTCCCGCCGTTGAGCCTGGTTCGTTCATGCATGAAGTAACCATATACTTATAAGTAAGCTTGCTTAGGTTCACATGGCCGGTTTGGAGCCCATTAATTGTTAGCACTATATTATCGTTACATCTAAGATCCAACGGCCGGTCTAGAGTCCACTGCGGGAATTTGAACAACTAAAACTAAAAGTGTTGATGATCAGCCGGAAAAAAATATACAGATGATCAGATGCACAACCGAACACTTAATGAAAGAACACACGGAGTTGTACATGAGCTGCATTATATTATCGGATATTTTCGAAACGGGGGCTGCATTATATTACACCACCACCAACTACAACGAAAGATGGTACATTCTTTTGCCAGGGACGAAAATAAGATTATCTTCTTCTGAAGTGCGAAGACATGCACAAACACAAATATGGACGTACAATCAATAGCGGCCCAACCATATTTGTCACGTGAATGCAACCACGATATAATAGGCAGCCTTTGTCAAGATAGAACACTTACGGGGATCAGCTCGACTGGCTGGCGTGCTGGCCTCACAGAGGTTAATTAGTCGTCTGATTCTCTCACTTGCGCATTGCTTTATTTTCCCTCCATTTCTTTCATCTATCCATTGACACGTGGGCCCCATGTAGGTAGAGAGAAAGTGAGCTGACAAGGCGCCATTCAGATGGTTTGACTGGTCAACTAAACAAAATACATAGCTATACGGTGTGACAGTGACCGTATAATCATCACAACACGTATATAGTGACCGTATTGACCGTATTCTTAAGTACAGTGACCAAAGTGAGCGTACATGACAAGTGTAGTGATCACCAATGCTTTTTACTCCATTTATATCCAACTCCGATAGATATTGACATAAAATTACCCTCGTCTCTGTAAGGTGCACATGCGCATGTGTTACGGGTTGCATTATCTTTTTTTGGATCATGCAGTGTTGATGTGAAGGGGCCACCGAGTGTCCTTTATTAGCACATATTCAAGCTCTGCACTACCATCGGATGGAAGAATAGTGATGCATGAAATAGTCTTCTAAGGAGAAACATACAGTGTAGTTCATTTAAAGATTTTTTATAAAATTATCAAAAGATTTGAATCCTAATGTTTTTTATTAAGTAGGATTTTCATTTTTTTATTGAAGGTTGTTTAATTTGTAAGATTTAATATCAGCGTGCGTTGGTTGCTTTGAGCCGACACGTACACCATCCACATCCAGAACTCCACCTCCAAACTTGTCCATTTGTCTCCACCTCCACCGCTCTCTTTGTTGTCAAAAGCAAAAAAACAAACTCCACCGCTCCTCTCTTCTGTACTATCGCTCCATCTATCTCTCATCCCTATCTGCATCTCTTTCCTCACCGATATAGAACAGGGCCGAGCGCCCGGCGACACAGGCCGATTCCCCGAGCACGCCGCCACCAAGCACCCCATCTCCACGCACCTCCCCTCGGCGCCGCCTGGTGGCTGATCCGTGGCAGTGGCGGTGGGGCCTCTCCTCGTCTCCCGGCTGGCCCATTGCGTGCGACCCCCCTCGCAGCTGTCAGCTCGGCGCTCCGGCGGCGCATCTCTCGGTGGCAGAGTGCCCCCTTGTGGCAGATCTGGAGCGGTTGTTCCACTTGCCTCCTGTGACTTCCCGCGACGCCTTTCCCCTACTCCCCCTCCACCGCCACCAACAGTCCCGGTGCAGCGCGTCCTCGATCTGCAGCATCCGGCTCCACCCACCGTTCATCCTCCTCTACCTCTGCCCCGACCTCCCGGTTACAGCGGGTTAGCCCGGCCATTCCCGCCTCTTCTTTGACTGGTTGTGATGTTCGGCTTAGCCCGGCCATGTCCGCCTCTTCTTCGATTGGTTGTGATGTTTGATTCAGCCCCGCCATGCCTGCGTATTCTTCAGTTGGCTGTGATTTCGTTGCGGCCACAATCGAGTTCTAATCTGTCATTAGAGTATAATGCTTCCCCTTCGTCACATGCTTTCTCCACCACGGGATGGCGCCGCCGCACATGTGGGCGAGCCAACCTCTGCTGGCCAGCTTCCCCTCCGTCCTCTCCTCTCTACGCCATGGGATGGCACCGCTGGCCGCTGCCGCGGCCGCCATGGCGCCAAGAATGAGTGATTTCTGCAGCTGAAGGACATGGTGATTGATAACCAGATCGTGGGGAATTAGGAAAACAGGGGAGATGAATGGATTACCTGGTGGTCAAGTCCTCATTCGTACGCCACCCGTGTCCTGGTTGTTGTCGCCCGACCGGCTGGCTTCGGATCCCTTCGTCTCCCGTGCCCGTGCGCCGTCGCCCGGCTCCGGCGAGCTCCTGCCTAGGACGCCGCACCTCCCCTCCTTTCTTCCTTCTCTCCCTCAGCTCCGGCCTTCCTAGCCTCGCCGCCCGCCTCCGAATCGGTGTCCCCAGCCCCTGCTGCGCACGGATCCGGTCCTGCAAGCTCCAGCCACCGGCGTCGTTCCGGATCGAGCAGCCGCCGCCCCCAGCCGCTCGTTATGCACGGGTCTTTTTTGCAAAGTTATCTCTCAGAGCCACCTAAAAGAAGATCGCGGGTTGAATGCACCAAAATACAGGGTTCTTTTTGTAAAAATGAAACGTTTTTCCAGAGTGCCACTTAAACAGAGACTGCGGGTTGATTTCAAAGAAAGAGGGACTTTTTCGCAAAAACACCGACGACGTACGACCAGAAGCAGTAATCGCTTTATTATTAGGGAAAGATTAGGTAAAGATAAAGATAAAGATAAAGACTAGGGAAACATATTAAGAGCAGTAGTTTAATTGAGTTTATAATAAAGAAAACAAGGTGCAACTGGGCAACGGGACCTCTACGCTTCTAACCATACGACAAAGAAACAAACGGATTATAGGGAGATTAATAGCACGAGTTGATATTTTGGTTCGTAAATTAATCTTCACGCAACTGGTTCTTGATTGCGTTCGCGAGAGCATATATATAATTCGAACTATTTCATTCTGCATTGTTGATCGAGTTAAGCAAGCACCATCCGGCCAGACCCTGCTCGTCGTTTGTTTATACTTTTCTTTTCTGCTGGCCATCCTTTCTCTTTTGTGGGAGAGCGACCACGGCCGATCGTTCCCAAGCTTGATGCATGTATGCAACAAAAGAAAGTGAAGACCAAAATGCAATATCCAAAGAGAAAATACACGTCGACCAGAGCGCTCGACCTCCACATCGCCCTCCCCTGCTTGCCTACTTAGGGCATCTTCAAGACAGACCCGCAAACCTTCCACAATCGTTCAGACCGCGCTGTCCGGACGGCGGAAGCCATCAAACGCGGTCTTGTATCGGTTCGGACGCGATTTCTCCTGCAAACCAAACATAAGCACGCGGGGGGGGGGGGGGGGGGGGTGGTGGTGGTGGGTGGGTGGGGTGGGGGGGGTGCGGGAGTCCGGACCGATCCCTCGCCCGCACGCGTTTCCTTCCAGCGCCTGCTGCCCGCATTCATGCCGCTATAGAGCGCGCCATTCAACATTGAAGATGGCTCAGGGTGGACATGACCTCTCACTGCCTCCGCCATTGAAGCGGCGCGCCAACCGCGACGCGTCTACAGTGTCAGTGCCTGTTCAATGCGGGAGACGCGTGACTAGATGGGACGGGACGGATATCTATCACGCCCGTTCAATGCCGTTGTTTGTCTGTATACCGCCACAAGTAGGCTCGCCGACCGAGAAACTCACTCTGGCGCCGCGCATTGACGCACCCGGATGTTTCGCCTCACCGGAATCCGCTATATAAAGGCGGCCACACCCGGCTAACTCCACAGCACAACACAAGCCCCTCCACATCCTCCTCCCTTGCACTGTATCCGCCATGACAGCCAACGGGAAAGCACTATGGGACAGTCTGTCGCCAGTGATGAAGCACGCAGTGGCCGCCTGTAAGGGCATGTTTATCCCTTAGTAGTTTTGGTGATTGATGACAATACTTTTGCCGACTAATAGTGTGCATTGAGCATTTCAGATATATCATGTCTAGGCACAAGACGATTTGGTGCCCCTCGAAGCCTATTGAAGACGGCGTTTCTCTACGTTTCTTTTCGGTGGATTTGAGTCGTAGGAAAGCCGTACTATTTTTAAGAGGGGGTCCGGCGTTGAAAAGGTTTGGGTGAAATCATCACGTACACGTTTGTTCCTTTTTGCACCACCTTTCCTTTGGCTCTTTGGAGCATCATCCGTGCAAAATGAAGGACTCCTAGTGTTGCTGTACTGGGGCATGCTGTAGTACTGCCCTTCGGAGCGGTAGTACCGCAGGCCATTGCGGTAGTACCGGCCACGCGCGCGGTAGTACCGTAGGTGCTCACGGTAGTACCGCTCCATGGGCGTGGTAGTACCGTGGCCTCAGGCCAGGCACAGCAGCACGAGCGGAAGTAGGGGCGGATGTAATTTTTTACATCCGCGCCCTATGCGGTAGTACCGCTCCAGGCTTGCGGTAGTACCGTGTCGGATTTTTGCACAGATCGAAACTCAGCGGAAGTAGCCACGGATGTATTTTTATATGTCTGTGCCTTCCCAGCCTAGACTAATCCTGCCTTGCGGTAGTACCGCAAGGGGGGCGCGGTAGTACCGCGCCAATGGTTCTACCGCTCTCTGCCTTAACGCAATAGGACTGGTTTTAGCTCCTGTCGCGCCAGTGGTAGTACCGCAGAGCCACGCGGTAGTACCGCTTGTCTGGTGCGGTAGTATCGCTCGTCACATGCTGAGTTAGTGGATAACGGTTGGACACTATAAAAGGGGAGTCTTCTTCTCTGAGTTGACCACCTCTTCCATCCCTAAGCTCCATTGTTGCTCTAAGCTCCATTTTCGCCCAATCTCTCTCCCTAGCCAATCAAACTTGTTGATTTTCTAGGGATTGGTTGAGAAGGCCCCGATCTACTCTTCCACCAAGAGAAATTTGATTCCCCCCATTAATCCCTTGTGGATTTTGTTACTCTTAGGTGTTTGAGCACCCTAAACGGTTGAGGTCACCGCGGAGCCATATTCCATTGTGGTGAAGTTTTGTGGTGTCGTTGGGAGCCTCCAATTAAGTTGTGGAGATTGCCCCAACCTTGTTTGTAAAGGTTCGGTCGCCGCCTCCAAGGGCACCAATAGTGGAACCATGGCATCTCGCATTATGTGAGGGCGTGAGGAGAATACGGTGGCCCTAGTGGCTTCTTGGGGAGCATTGTGCCTCCACACCGATCCAACGGAGACGTACTTCCTCTCAAGGGAAGGAACTTCGGTAACACATCCTCGTCTTCACCGGCTTCACTCTTGGTTATCTCGTACCTTTACTCGTGCAAGCTTACTTTGTGTTGCATTCCTTGCTTGCTTGTATACTTGTTGTTGTTGCATCATATAGGTTGTTCACCTATTTGCATATCTAGACAACCTACTTTGATGCAAAGTTTAAATTGGTAAAGAAAAGCTAAAAATTGTTAGTTGCCTATTCACCCCCCCTCTAGTCAACTATATCGATCCTTTTCAATTGGTATCAGAGCCTCGTCTCTTTATTAAGGACTTTGCCGTCCGAAGAGTATGGTTGACACCATAGACGGTGAGGAGGAGCACCCCGGTGTGATTCCGTCCTCGTCTACAGCCGATGGGGGAACCTCGATCTCACATGAGGAGTTCAATGTGGCTTTGGACACATTGAAAGCCTCCACGACGGCCGAGGTCAAAGGCATGCTTAAGAACTTTCTTGATGGTCTCAAATTATCCACCGCACCGTTGGAAGTGGTAGATCCCACTAACAAGGTGACGGATGCTAACTCCGATAAGGGGGAAGCTACTAGTGAGAAAGTTCCTTTGTCTAGTGGTAGAAATGGTAGTGACATCTTTGCCCATGTGGAACCTCCTCTTACTTATGGAGGACCTATTCCCTCCACTCATTTAAATCATGCCAGCTCTCCTCCTAAGATTGTGAAAAATGAGGATTTTGACGCTTGGGTATATCGCTTTAAACGTTATTTAAATCATGTTAATACTAATCTTTGGAGAATCATTGAGCAAGGTTTTTATCCGCATGACCCAAGCAACTTCACCCCTAGATAAGCCGTGGATCATCAATTCAACGAGAATGCTCTCTTCACCATCCAAGATGCAATTCCATCCGAAGATATTGCACATCTCAGACCTTTCACCATGGCCAAGGAAGTATGGCACCATGTTGTCTCCCTTTACAAGGGAAGCACAAGCATTCAACACTCCAACTATGAGGTGGTGCAAGATGAAGCCGATGAGTTTGCAATGAATGAAGATGAAGAACCTCGTGAGCTTTACCGGAGGTTAACCACTCTCGCGGTCTCACTCCGAGATCATGGGAGCAAGGATACAAATGACAATTGGATCAAGCGCAAGTTCCTCAAGTGAAGTGTTGGATGAGTTTGTGGCAATGGATCTTGTACAAGACCACCGACAATGCGGTGTTGCGTTCTCAAAGAGCTAAGAAGCCCAACCTTGCTTTGAAGGCCAAGGTTAGTGTGGAAGAAGAGGATGAAGAGGAAGAAGAGGAGAGCAATCCCGAAGATACAAAATATGCTTATCATGAGCACATGGCTCTCGCTTCAAGGACATTTTGGAGCAAGAATAACACGAGGCCCAACTTCAACAAGAACAACACAAGTGGCGCGAAGGGCAAGCAACGAGTGATGACTTGCTATAATTGTGGCAATGTGAGCCACTTTGTTGCGGAGTGCCCATATGAGAAGAGGGAAGACAATGGTGGCAAGCAAGGTTGTCAAAATCGCGGTTCTGTTATACGATTCTACGACTTTACGATCCAAACTAACCCCTATGATTCTACGATTTTAGTTCACAGAATCTACGTTTCTACGATCCTGATAGTGAAGATTCTATGATTTGCGATCCTACCATCGGAGCTCCGATCCGATTCAAAATCGCGATTCTGACAACCTTGGTGGCAAGCTCATCCGAAAAGACAAGGCCAAGTCCTTCCCCAACAAGAGCAACTTCACCAAGAAGACTTCTCCCAAGGGGTTGGTGGCACAAGAAGAGTACAATGAGGAGGATGATGATGATGAAGACGGTGAGTCGGTTGCCATGGCCTCTGTTGCCATTGCGACAACTCCACGGGTGTCACTCTTCGACTCACCCAATGAGAACTTCACCGCCAAGTGCCTCATGGCTAAAGCCACCAATAAGGTAACCCCCAACATCAAAACTACCATCATTACTAATCCTTCTTTGACAGATTGCATTGATGAAAATGAGGGGTCTAATGAGGAGGAAAATGAATTTGAGTCTTTTATGAGTAAGCTCAAGGGTAAATCCAAGAAGCACTTTGTTGCTCTCTTGGAACAACTTGGTGAAGCCAATGACATGATCGAGGGTCACGAAGAAACCATCTCTAAGATGGAGGGGCATAGTCATGACTATGCCGATGAGATATCGGATCTCTCGAATGCGCTTGAGGAAGAGCGCGGTCATCGTTTGGCTCTTAAGGAGTCACACAACGATGACCATGCTAAATTGAAGAAAGATCTTGATCATGCTCTTGTTATATCTCGTGTGCTAAATTCCGAGAAGGCCAAACTTGGAGTTGATTTTGCTAGACTCAAGGAGGAGTTTGATATACTTGACAAGGCTCACAAGGCCTTGAAGGGTACTCATGCTAGTCTTAAAGAGTCTCATGATCAACTCCAAGTGAAGCTAACCAAGGAGAAAGCCACTTTTCCTCATATGGTTTTAATTGATAATGCAAATGCTACTAACCTTGTTGTGAGCATGTGCATCTTGTTGAGGAGAATGCAAAGTTGAAGGAGCTACTTGAGAAAGGCCTTGTGTCGTGCATACAAGGTGAGAAGAACCTCAACGATCTTTTGAGCAATCAAAAGGAAGTTGTGGCCAAGGAGGGAATTGGGTTCGCACCCAAGTCCAAGAACAAGAAGAAGAATGACAAAGCCAAACGACCTCCTCCTCTCAAGCAAACCTTTCTGAAAGAGGAAGAGGGTGCTTCTAAGGATAAGAAGAACAATGTGAAGGGTGGTAGTATCAAGAAGGGCAATGCCACCCCTTCCAACAAAGCCGGCGACTTTAACCCTTCCTATGTGTTATGCTGTGATAGTGATGGGCATGTTTATGCTAAATTTGTTGGTTCACCTTATGAGTACATTGAATGGTCTATTTGGGTTCCTAAGACCCTTGTCACTAACATCAAAGGACCCATTACAAAATGGGTACCTAAAACCAAGCATTGATCTCTTGTAGGTGTTTGCTTCTGGTGGGGGATCATGGTTGCTCGATAGTGGAGCCACTAATCATATGACCGAAAGCAAGGACTTGGTGGTGGACGTGCACAAGATTCCATCTATGCCCACTAATGTCGAGTGGGGTGATGCCTCGTCTTCTAAGGTATTGGGACTTGGGAAGGTTGTCATTTCTCATGATTTACTTTCCGTTCGTCAACTTGCACTCATGGGCTTTGCCACTTTCTTTGATATTGATACCGTGGCCCTCTTTTGGAGCAAGACTCTTAAAGTAGTCTTTGTTGGTCATCTCGAGAACAGTCTCTATGTGATTAACTTCTCGGAGCGGCCCACTAAGACCGCGACATGCCTAATGGCTAAAGTTTGATGTGGGATGGCTTTGGCATCGCCGTTTAGCCCATGTCAATATGAGATCTTTGCAAAGTCTTCTCAAGGGGGACCATGTCCGTGGACTAACAAATGATAGTTTTTCCAAAGATCGTGCTTGTAGTGCTTGTATCGAAGGAAAGCTACATGAGAAGGCTCACCCTCCCACGACTATCATTTACTCGAAGAGGCCTTTGGAGCTCCTTCACTTGGATATCTTTGGGCCTCCTTCTTTTGATAATCTTGGGGGTAGAAAGTATTGCTTGGTGATTGTGGATGATTATTCAAGATACACTTGGGTATACTTCTTCAAGAGGAAGAGTGATACCCAACAAACCGTCACTGATTTTGCAAATGAAGCTCAATGCCAACCAATGCAAAGATCTTGATGATAAGAAGTGACAAGGGCACCGAGTTCAAGAACTACACCTTGGATGAGTTTCTTACTGATGAGGGGATCAAGCATCAATATTCCGCACCATACACCCCTCAACAAAATGGTGTCGCTGAGAGGAAGAACCGGACATTGATGGATGCGGCAAGGACCATGATGACGGAGTTCAAGTCTCCATACAACTTTTGGGCCGAAGCCATCAACACCGTGTGTCATGCAGCCAATCGGCTCTATCTCCGCAAAGGTTTGAACAAAACTCCATATGAGATACTCATCGGTAACAAGCCCAACTTCAAGTACTTTCGAGTGTTCGGGTGTAAGTGTTTCATTCTCAAGAAAGGTGTTCGTTTGTCTAAATTTGAGGCTAGAGCTCAAGAGGGCATATTCGTTGGTTATGCTACAAACTCTCATGCTTACCGTGTCCTCAATAAGTCCACGGGACTTATTGAGGAGACGTGTAACATGGAGTTTGATGAGAATAACGGCTCCCAAGTGGAGCAAAGTGGCACTTGTGATGTAGGTGATGAAATTCCTCCCCAAGCCATAAGAAAAATGGGTGTTGATTTTATCCTACCCATTGAGGAACCCCTTGTGGCCGAAGGAGAAGGACAATGTTCCACTCAAGTGGAACCATCACCAACCCAAGGCCCACACGCTTCCGAAGAACAAAGTGAAGGCCCTCAACCTCATGAACAAGTCCAAGGGCAAGATCAACCTCAAGATGGTGTTGAACCACCAAGTGATGCCCAAGGTCAAGTTCTCTCCTCCGAGCAAGTTCAAGATCAAGAGTAAGCTCAAGATCAAGAACAAACTCAAGACGACGCTCAAGATGATCAAGTGACCGCTCCTCAACTCACTCCTGAGGAGGAACTGGAGCGTCGTGCCGCCAAGATTGCATCCAAGCTCTCTACCAAGGGTCATCTCATGACGAATGTGCTTGGAAGCATTCGAAAGGGGGTAAGCACTCGTAGACAATTGGCAAACTATTGTGAACATCACGCGTTTGTCTCTTGTGTTGAACCCCAAAAGGTCTATGAGGCGCTCGAAGATCCGGATTGGCTTAATGCCATGCATGAAGAACTCAACAACTTCGAGCACAACAAGGTGTGGAGATTGGTGCCAAGGCTAACGGGGAACCATAATGTCATTGGAACCAAGTGGATATTCAAGAAGCAAGATGCTCATGGAATTATTGTCCGCAACAAGGCTCGCTTGGTAGCACAAGGCTACTCCCAAGTCGAGGGTATCGACTATGGTGAATAAATCTGAGAAAAGTTTGATACCTGGACCATAACTCAACCAAACTCACCTGAGCTAGCTTGACACTTTAACCTAAACTAAACCCACGATAGCTATCTTGACACCCAACGAAAACCAAACTTGCTGGGAATCTTAACCAAACTAAACTAAACCAAGCCTTCAACCATGGGTTGAAACTATTTACATAAATGGGTCCAGAACCGTTTGATTAAATGGGTTAAGCACTATATTAACAGTGAATCAAAAAACAATAAGCACACTGAACCAACTTACTGCTTCACCCAACTGGAGTTTAACAATGACATCTCAAACTGAATATACATTACAAAGGACTGATATTCAGACTTGAGCATCAAGTCAACTTCTGGCGACATGAAATTAACAAAGAAACGGTACAAGTAACTAGAGCATCAGGAATCCACATCATCTAAACAAAGATGGGCTATCAAACAGACAATCTATGTAACAAGCTTGGCCATAACTGGCAGCGGCAGCTGCTAGTACTCGGTGCAGAAGTTCACATCCTTCATGAAAAAGATCATCACGCTGGCAGCGGCACAAGCACCCAAGAACATGAGATGGCCATGACCTGCAAAATAACATGGACAAAAGGGACATCATTTCAACTATATATAGATGTTGGGGATATAACTATTAGGTATGACCCGCCCAGGAGGGGCCCGGTTATACCTATGGTGATTCATGAAGCCCAAGACAGCTTTGGAAGATGGCGGTTTAGTTAAGGGCCCAAGGCCCAAAGGCGACTCAAGGTCCGTAGAGATAAACCGCCATATGTACATAACTTGTATTGTAAGGCAAGGATAGTTAGAGACTGAGCCGGACACTGTTTATGAGCCGGCCGGGATTCTATGAGCCGCTGGGCGTCGACCTCTGTATATAAAGGGACGACCCGGCGGCGGTTCAGGACAGGTAACATCAGATCGAAAGCTAGGTAAATCGAATCCGCTCCCTAGCAATCGAAAGATAAGCAATACCACCTCAAACTGGATTAGGCCTTTACCTTCACCGCAAGGGGCCGAACCAGTACAAACCCTCGTGTCCTTTGTCCCGTTTTAACCCCTTTAAGCTTCCTAGTTGCGATGGCTCCACGATTAAGTCCTTTCACTAGGACATCTGCCGTGACAATTCCACGACAGTTGGCGCCCACCGTGGGGCCTGCGCACGGTGGATTTGAGTTCTTGAAGGGCAGCTTCGAAGGGCTCAAGGGATATGCTGTGGGCCGGATGACCAAGAGTCGTCGCGGAAAGCTCTACATCGACGACGCAGGCCGGGGCCCCAACGCCGGCTCAATTGAGTACGGGTACCGGGTCCCCTTCGGCGGAATCCACGTCTTCATCGGCCAGATCGGCGAGCCGGGCCCTGAGCCGGACATCTACACCGACATCGAGACGGCTCAGCGTGCGAAACCCGCCCGGACTCAGCCCGCCATGAAGCGTGCCTTCGTGGGATGCATCCACAAAGGGGAATTTTCTGAAGGATCTGTGTCTGGCGGTGAGACGGCCATCTACTGTGACGGTGAGTCGTCCACGGGTGAGACGGATTCGTTGTACCAACTGCAAGACGGTGGGCTTGGGGGCTGTTCCAGTGGCAGCAGTATTCCGGACCCCTTTGAGCCGCCGAGCAGAGTGAGGATCTTCATGGCTGGCACGCAACCCGTTCAAAACTCTACGGCTACGGTAGGATGGTTAATCCGGCGGATCAGGCTCAACATGATGCAGAAGTGGCACGGTTACGTGAGGAGGTAGCACAAGCCAAGGAAAACCTAGCAGCGGAGGACGTCAGGATGGCCATGGAGCGGGCGGCTTTGGATGCTCGAGCGCGGCAGATTCAATCAGAGGCTTTCCAGCTTACGATGGATCTGAACGCATCAAATGAGGTCATGAGGAGAAGACACCAGAAGGCTCAATCCCGTCTGCCTCCGACTTATGATCCTAGAAACCTCTTCCGCACACCCGGTGCAGGCCCCAGTAACCCGTTGGAGGTAAACCGGGTTGCAACGCCCGGGGCTGGGACGCCGGTTCAACCACAGGTGATGGAACCTCCTCGTATGAATACTGCTCCACCTCATTATGTACCAACACCACCGGGTCATTATTCTAACCCTTTGGAGAACATGATCGCTGTGACGGCACGATTGGCGGCTCTCCCGATGGAGGGCGACTCTCCGACGGCGGTTGAAACACGAAGGGTCAGAGAACTTCTTTAGACGGCTCTGGCGCAGCAGGAGGCATATTCTTATAGTCGAGACAGGATTCATTCGACCCCTCGCCCAAGCCGGAGCCCGAGTTATAGCAGGCACATAGATTCGACAGTCGTTTCAAGCAACGCCCGGCACCGTGACCAGCCGTGCGGGCATGACCCGGCGCATGACGGAGCTCCTAACTTGGTTGACCAGGACAAGATACGCCAAGAGGCTGAGCGGGCGGCTTACCAGTCTTTTCCGGTTTATTCGACGACTTCTACTGAGGCAGGCGTAACCACGAGGACTGGAGGGGTCCCTTGCTTGGTGCCGGCTCTGCGTAACAAGCGTTTGCCCAAGGATTTCAAGGGGCCTCGAAAGGTGCCTAATTACACGGCCGATTTACAGTCCGGGGCATGGATTGAAAGTTATGAGATGGCCATGGAACTACTGGAGGTCAGTGACGCTGGAATGGCCAAATACTTCACCATGATGTTGGATGGAACGGCCCGCACTTGGTTAAAGGGGCTGCCACCTAATTCCATTGGTTCATGGGCAGAGTTAAAGGCCCGGTTTATTCAGAACTTCAAAGACACATGCAAGCAACCCATGTCAATTGTGGATTTGACTAATTGCAAGCAAGAGGAGGGTGAGTCCACAACCCATTGGGTGCGCCGGTTCAAAGCCATAATACATTCATCTGATAAGATGGATGCCGGCTCTGTAGTCTTAATGTTGGAGAAAAATTGCCGTTTTACGCCTCTGACATAGAAGCTGGGGCGGCTCAAGCGTGATTGTAATGACATGGGCCAGCTAATAGCGACTCTAGTCAAGTACGCTGACTCTGATAGTACTAAGGATCCCGAGTTTGACGATGAGAAGACAGGGAAGGGAAAGAAGAACGGCAATGCCAAGGGTCATCAGCATAACCCGGCGAATCATGGAGGCAATAATAAACGTAAGGCTGATGGTAGCTCGGAGTTTGTGGCTAACACCAATGCGCAGGGCAACAATCAACGACATAAGGGGAGACCACCTCCTCGGTCCGGCGGGTCAGGTCCCACTCTTGAGCAGTTGCTAAATGATCCCTGTCCAAGGCACGGTACTCAGCAGAAACCGGCCACTCACCTATGGAAGGACTGTACGATCATGAAGGCTTTCAAGAACTCTAACATGTTCGACGGTAATCATGGGCCGGGCGGCGGCTCAGGTGGCGGCGGTTTTCATGGCCCGGGCGGCGGTTCAAATTCCAACTTTCAAGGCTCTCAAGGAAATCAAGGCGGCTATAATCAGCAATCTGGCCAGGGAGGTCAGCAGCAGCAGCAGTCTGGATATCAGAGCAATCCAAAGCAGCTGAATAGTGGACAGTATCATGTGTTCACCACCAGTTTGTGCAAACGGGACCAGAAGCTTCATAAGAGGGTTGTGAACGCTGTTGAGCCGGCAGTTCCTCGTTAGTTGAGATGGTCTGAGCAGCTATTCTATGGAGTAGGGAAGATCACCCTCCCCGGGTTGACAATCCGGGTCACCTGGCCTTGGTGGTGGCACCTCAGGTTGGTGGATATAAAGTCACTAAGGTGCTCATGGACGGAGGCAGTAGCATCAACATCCTCTATTATGAGACTTTCCGTCGCATGGGGTTGACTGATAAAAATCTTAAGACGTTCAACATTGTTTTCCATGGGGTGGTGCCTGGTAAGTCGGCGTACCCAGTGGGTAAGATTGAACTAGAAGTAGCCTTTGGAGATGAGCATGATTCTAGGGCTGAGAAGTTAACTTTTGAGGTGGTCAAAATCAAGAGCCCGTATCACGCCCTGTTTGGACGACTGGCTTATGCCAAGTTCATGGCACGACCGTGTTATGTTTATCTGAAGCTCAAGATGCCGGGTCATAAGGGCACCATCACAGTGCATGGGAGTCGGAAGATAGCCTTGGAATGTGAGGAAGGCGATGCTGCTTACGCTGAATCTGTTTGTGCAACAGAGGAGTTGAAGTTCTACAAGGACAATGTTGACCCGGCGGACATGACGTCTTTGAAGAAGCCAACCACAGAACATGAGCCGGTGCTGAAGTTTAAGTCGGCTGATGACACCAAGATTGTCGATTTTGTTCCAGGCGACTCATCTAAGCAGTTCAGTATCAGTGCTAATCTGGATCCTAAATAGGAAAGCGCGCTCATCGAGTTCATCCGTGAGAACCGGGACATCTTTGCATGGAAACCTTCTGACATGCCGGGTGTACCGAGAGAACTCGCTGAGCACACTCTCAATATTGATCCAAAGTTTAAGCCGGTCAAGCAGTTTCTTCAGCGGTTCAATGAGGAGAGCGGCTCTTGGCGGCTGGGTTCATTATTGAGGTTTTTCATCCAGAGTGGTTGGCTAACCCGGTGCTCGTGCTTAAAAAGAACGACACCTGGCGTATGTGTGTGTGGATTACACGGACTTAAACAAGGCTGATCCTTTCGCTCTCCCTCGTATAGATCAAATCATTGATGCTACGGCAGGTTGTGAGCGTTTGAGCTTTTTGGATGCTTATTCTGGTTATCATCAGATCAAGATGGCAGTTAAGGACCAGGAGAAGACGGCTTTTATTACTCCGTTTGGAGCCTTCTGCTATGTGTCTATGCCTTTTGGGCTTAAGAGTGCCCAGGCAACTTATCAGCGATGTGTGCAGAACTGTCTTTACAGTCAGATTGGGCGCAATGTTCATGCTTATGTGGACGACATTGTGGTGAAGTCCAGAGAGAAGGAGACCTTGATAGATGATCTGAAGGAAACCTTTGATAACCTCCGGGTCTACAAGATGATGCTTAACCCGGCTAAGTGTGTTTTTGGAGTGCCAGCGGGCAAGCTTTTGGGTTTTCTGGTTTCTAACAGAGGCATTGAGGCTAACCCGGAGAAGATCAAGGCAATCACTTCTTTGGCTAAGCCGGCGTGTATCAATGATGTTTAGCGTTTGGCGGGTCGTATTGCTGCTTTAAGCCGGTTAGGTGAGAAGGCCATACCGCTATATCAGATGATGAAGAAGACAGACGACTTTGTCTGGAGTGATGCTGCTAACGCTGCCTTTGAAGATTTGAAGAGACAGCTCGCTGAGCCGCCGGTCCTTGCTGCTCCTATTGATAAGGAGCCATTATTGTTATATGTGGCTGCTAACACACGTGTTGTCAGTGTGGCCATTGTCGTAGAGCGCAAGGAGGCTGGCAAGGAATATCCGGTTCAACGGCCGGTTTACTACGTCAGTGAGGTGCTTATTGAGTCCAAGCAAAGATATCCACACTGGCAGAAGCTCGTTTATGGGGTGTTCATGGCAAGCGGAAGCTTAAGCAATATTTTCAGGGTCATCCCATCACTGTGGTTAGTTCTGCTCCTTTAGGAGATATCATTCAAAATAGAGAGGTCACAGGATGAGTCGCCAAGTGGGCCATTAAACTTGGGCCTCATGGTTTAAAGTATGTGCTACGCACTGCTATGAAGTCTCAAGCACTGGTGGCCTTCATCAACGATTGGACAGAGCTGCAGATGCCTGAAGAGAAGCCGGACAACACATATTGGACTATTCATTTTGATGGGTCCAGGCAATTGGAGGGCTTGGGGGCTGGAGTTGTTTTAGCTTCCCCTCGAGGTGACAAATTTTGTTATGTGCTACGGTTGATGTTTCCCTGTACTAACAATGCAGCTGAGTATGAGGCCTTGCTCCATGGTCTTCGGATGGCTAAGGAGATGAGCTTAAGCCGGGTAAGGTGCTTTGGCGACTCAGATTTGGTGGCTCAACAAGTATCAGGCAAGTGGGATTCCAAGGATCCTCTCATGGCGGCTTATCGCCGTGAAGTTGATGCCATTGCTGGACACTTCAAGGGTTACCAAGTGGAGCACATTGATCGCAGAAAGAACGAAGCGGCTGATGCTTTAAGCCGGCTGGGGTCTCAGCGTAAGCCGGTGCCACCTAACACTTTCTTAGATATTCTGCATAACCCTTCTGTCAAGTTGCCTACGGAGGAAGACTTGGCTGTTCCAGACCCAGAAGCATAATTGGCGGCGGCTCTTCACGTCATCCTAGATTGGACAGTGCCATATTTGGCATATATGACCTGGGGCGAGTTTCCTGAGGATGAAACCTTGGCTAGACAGATAACCCGGTGCTACCTCTTGAGCATGCGTTGGTTTTCCCTTGAAGAGGAAAGGGTGATGCAGCAAAGTAGCGTAAGTATTTCCCTTAGTTTTTGAGAACCAAGGTATCAATCCAGTAGGAGGCCACACGCAAGTCCCTCGTACCTACACAAACAAATAAGAACCTTGAAACCAACGCGATAAAGGGGTTGTCAATCCCTTCACGGCCACTTGCAAAAGTGAGATCTGATACAGATGATAAGATAATATTTTTGGTATTTTTATGATAAAGATTAAAAGTAAAGATAGCAAAATAAACGGCGCCAGAAATAGCTCGTTGACGGGAGATTAATATGATGGAAAATAGACCCGGGGGCCATAGGTTTCACTAGTGGCTTCTCTCAAGATAGCATAAGTATTACGATGGGTAAACAAATTACTGTCGAGCAATTGATTGAATTGAGCATAGTTATGAGAATATCTATGTATGATCATGTATATAGGCACCACGTCCATGACAAGTAGACCGACTCCTGCCTGCATCTACTACTATTACTCCACACATCGACCGCTATCCAGCATGCATCTAGAGTATTAAGATCATAAGAACGGAGTAATGCTTTAAGCAAGATGACATGATGTGGAGGGATAAACTCATGCAATATGATATAAACCCCATCTTTTTATCCTCGATGGCAACAATACAATACGTGTCATTTCCCCTACTGTCACTGGGATCGAGCACCATAAGATTGAACCCAAAGCTAAGCACTTCTCCCATTGCAAGAAAGATCAATCTAGTAGGCCAAACCAAACTGATAATTCGAAGAGACTTGCAAAGATAACCAATCATACATAAAAGAATTCAGAGAAGATTCAAATATTGTTCATAGATAATCTTGATCATAAACCCACAATTCATTGGATCTCGACAAACACACCACAAAAGAAGATTACATCAAATAGATCTCCAAGAGAATTGAGGAGAACTTTGTATTGAGATCCAAAGAGAGAGAAGAAGCCATCTAGCTAATAACTATGGACCCGAAGGTCTGAGGTAAACTACTCACACATCATCGGAGAGGCTATGGTGTTGATGTAGAAGCCCTCTGTGATCAATGCCCCCTTCGGCAGGACGCCGGGAAAGGCCCCAAGATGGGATCTCACGGGTACAGAAGGTTGTGGCGGTGGAATTAGGTTTTCGTGGTGCTCCTCAATGGTTTCGGGGTACGTAGGTATATATAGGAGGAAGAAGTAGGTCGGTGGAGCCACGAGGGGCCCACGAGGGTGGAGGGCGCGCCTAGGGGGGGTAGGCGCGCCCCCTGCCTCGTGGCCTCCTCGTTGATTGCTTGACGTCCACTCCAAGTCCTCTGGATCACATTTGTTCCAAAAATAACTCTCCCGAAGGTTTCATTCCGTTTGGACTCCGTTTGATATTCCTTTTCTGCGAAACACTGAAATAGGCAAAAAAAACAGCAATTTGCACTGGGCCTTGGGTTAATAGGTTAGTCCCAAAAATAATATAAAAGTGTATAAATAAGCCCATTAAACATCTAAAACAGAATATATAATAGCATGGAGCAATCAAAAATTATAGATACGTTGGAGACGTATCAAGCATCCCCAAGCTTAATTCCTGCTCGTCCTCGAGTAGGTAAATGATAAAACAGAATTTTTGATGTGGAATGCTACTTAGCATATTCTTCAATGTATTTCTCTTTATTGTGGCATGAATGTTCAGATCCGAAAGATTCAAGATAAAAGTTTAATATTAACATGAAACTAATAATACTTCAAGCATACTAACAAAGCAATCATGTCTTATCAAAATAACATGGCCAAAGAAAGTTATCCCTACAAAATCATATAGTCTGGCTATGCTCTATCTTCACCACACAAAGTATTTAAATCATGCACAACCCCGATGATAAGCCAATCAATTGTTTCATACTTTTGATGTTCTCAAACTTTTTCGATCTTCACGCAATATATGAGCATGAGCCATGGACATAGCACTATAGGTGGAATAGAATGGTGGTTGTGGATAAGACAAAAAGGAGAAGATAGTCTCACATCAACTAGGCGTATCAATGGGCTATGGAGATGCCCATCAATAATTATCAATGTGAGTGAGTAGGGATTGCCATGCAACGGATGCACTAGAGCTATAAGTGTATGAAAGCTCAACAAAAGAAACTAAGTGGGTGTGCATCCAACTCGCTTGCTCATGAAGACCTAGGGCATTTTGAGGAAGCCCATCATTGGAATATACAAGACAAGTTCTATAATGTAAAATTCCCACTAGTATATGAAAATGACAACATAGGAGACTCTCTATCATGAAGGTCATGGTGCTACTTTGAAGCACAAGTGTGGAAAAAGGATAGTAACATTGTCCCCTCTCTCTTTTTCTCTCATTATTTCTTTTTTTCTTTTTTTGGGCCTTCTTTCTTTTTCTTCTTTTTTTTGGCCTCTTTTCTTTCTTTTTTTTCATCCGGAGTCTCATCCCGACTTATGGGCGAATCATAATCTCCATCATCCTTTCCTCACATGGGACAATGCTCTAATAATGATCAGCACACTTTTATTTACTTACAACTCAAGAATTACAACTCAATACTTAGAACAAAATATGACTCTATGTGAATGCCTCCGGCGGTGTACCAGGATATGCAATGAATCAAGAGTGACATGTATGAAAGAATTATGAAGGTGGCTTTGCCACAAATACGATGTCAACTACATGATCATGCAAAGCAATATGACAATGATGAAGCGTGTCATAATAAATGGAACAGTGGTAAGTTGCATGGCAATATATTTCGGAATGGCTATGGAAATGCCATAATAGGTAGATATGGTGGCTGTTTTGAGGAAGGTATAAGGTGGGTATATGATACCGGCGAAAGGTGCACGGTATTAGAGAGGCTAGCAATGGTGGAAGGATGAGAGTGCGTATAATCCATGGACTCAACATTAGTCATAAAGAACTCACATACTTATTGCAAAAATCTATTAGTTATCGAAACGAAGTACTACGCGCATGCTCCTAAGGGGATAGATTGGTAGGAAAAGACCATCGCTCGTCCCCGACTGCCACTCATAAGGAAGACAATCAATAAATAAATCATGCTCCGACTTCATCACATAACGGTTCACCATACGTGCATGCTACGGGAATCACAAACTTTAGAACAAGTATTTCTCAAATTCACAACTACTCAACTAGCATGACTCTAATATCACCATCTTCATATTTCAAAACAATTATCAAGTATCAAACTTCTCTTAGTATTCAATGCACTTTATAGTTTTATCTTGGATGCCTATCATATTAGGACTAATTTTATAACCAAAGAAAATTACCATGCTGTTCTAAGGACTCTCAAAATAATATAAGTGAAGCATGAGAGATCAATAATTTCTATAAAATATAACCACCACCGTGCTCTAAAAGATATAAGTGAAGCACTAGAGCAAAATTGTTTAGCTCAAAAGATATAAGTGAAGTACATAGAGTATTCTAATAAATTCCAAATAATGTGTGTCTCTCTCAAAAGGTGTGTACAGCAAGGATGATTGTGGTGAACTAAAAAGCAAAGACTCAAATCATACAAGACGCTCCAAGCAAAACACATATCATGTGGTGAATAAAATTATAGCTCCAAGTAAAGTTACCGATGGACGAAGACAAAAGAGGGGATGCCTTCCGGGGCATCCCCAAGCTTAGGCTTTTGGGTTGTCCTTAGATTTTACCTTGGGGTGCCTTGGGCATCCCCAAGCTTAGTCTCTTGCCACTCCTTGTTCCATAATCCATCAAATCTTTACCCAAAACTTGAAAACTTCACAACACAAAACTTAACAGAAAATCTCGTGAGCTCCGTTAGCGAAAGAAAACAAAACACTACTTCAAGGTACTGTAATGAACTAATTCTTTATTTATATTGGTGTTAAAACTACTGTATTCCAACTTTTCTATGGTTCATAAGCTCCATTACTAGCCATAGATTCATTAAAATAAGCAAATAACACACGAAAAACAGAATCTGTCAAAAACAGAACAGTCTGTAGTAATCTGTAACTAACGCAAACTTCTGGAACTCCAAAAATTCTAAAATAAATTTCTGGACGTGAGAAATTTATCTATTAATCATCTGCAAAATAATCAACTAAAGATCACTCTCCAGTAAAAAGTTGTATCTAATCTCGTGAGTGCTAAAGTTTCTGTTTTTTACAGCAAGATCGCAAAGACTTTCCCCAAGTCTTCCCAAAGGTTCTACTTGGCACAAACACTAATTAAAACACAAAACCACATCTAAACAGAATCTAGATGGATTATTTATTCCTAAACAGAACCAAAAAGCAAAAAACTAAAATAAAATTGGGTTGCCTCCCAACAAGCGCTATCGTTTAACGCCCCTAGCTAGGCATAAAAGCGAGGATAGATCTAGGTGTTGCCATCTTTGGTAGGCAATCCATAGGTGGCTCTCATAATAGATTCATATGGTAATTTAATTTTATTTCTAGGGAAGTTTTCCATGCCTTTCCTTAACGGAAATTGGAATCTAATATTCCCTTCCTTCATATCAATGATTGCACCAATCGTTCTAAGGAAAGGTCTACCAAGAATGATAGGACATGAAGGATTGCAATCTATATCAAGAACAATCAAATCTACGGGCACATAATTCCTATTTGCAACAATAAGAACATCATTAATTCTTCCCATAGGTTTCTTAATGGTGGAATCCGCAAGGTGCAAGTTTAAAGAACAATAATCAAATTCACGAAAACCTAGCAAATCACACAAAGTTTTTGGGATCGTGGAAACACTAGCACCCAAATCACACAAAGCATAGCATTCATGATCTTTAATTTTAATTTTAATTGTAGGTTCCCATTCATCATAAAGTTTTCTAGGGATAGAAACTTCCAACTCAAGTTTTTCTTCATAAGATTGCATTAAAGCATCAACGATATGTTTAGTAAAAGCTTTATTTTGACTATAAGCATGAGGAGAATTTAGCACGGATTGCAACAAGGAAATACAATCTATCAAAGAGCAATTATCATAATTAAATTCCTTGAAATCCAAGATAGTGGGTTCATTGCTATCTAAAGTTTTAACCTCTTCAATCCCACTTTTACCAATTTTAGCATCAAGATCTAAAAACTCCGAATTTTTGGGACGCCTTCTAACTAAAGTTGACTCATCTCCAGTCCCATCATTATCAAGATTCATATTGCAAAACAAGGATTTAATAGGGGACACATCAATAACTTTTAGATCTTCATCTGTATTCTCATAAAAACTAGAAGAACATGCCTTCACAAAGCAATCTTTCTTAGCATGCATCCTAGCGGTTCTTTCCTTGCACTCATCAATGGAAATTCTCATGGATTTGAGAGACTCATTGATATCATGCTTAGGTGGAATAAATCTAAGTTCAAAGAATCAACATCAAGAGAAATTCTATCCATGTTCCGAGCCAATTCATCAATCTTAGGCAATTTTTCTTCAAGTAAAGCATTGAAATTCTTTTGAGAAATCATAAATTCTTTAACACTAGTCTTAAAATCAGAGGGCATCTTATTAAAATTTCCATAAGAGTTGTTGTAGGAATTACCATAATTATTAGAGGAATTATTAGGGAACGACCTAGGATTAAAGTTTCCTCTATACGCATTGTTACCAAAATTATTCCTACCAACAAAATTCACATCCATAGATTCATTATTATTCTCAATCAAAGTTGACAAAGGCATATCATTAGGATCAGAAGAAACACTCTTATTAGCAAACAATTTGATAAGTTCATCCATCTTTCCACTCAAAACATTAATTTCTTCAATCACATGAACCTTTTTACTAGTAGATCTTTCAGTGTGCCATTGAAAATAATTAACCATAATATTATCTAGGAGTTTAGTAGCTTCTCCTAAAGTGATTTCCATAAAAGTGCCTCCCGCGGCCGAATCTAAAAGATTTCTAGAAGCAAAATTCAATCCGGCATAAAATTTTTGTATAATCATCCACAGATTCAAACCATGAGTAGGGCAATTATGTATCATTAATTTCATTCTCTCCCAAGCTTGTGCAACATGTTCATGATCAAGTTGCTTAAAATTCATAATATCGTTTCTAAGAGAGATGATCTTAGCGGGAGGAAAATGCTTAGAGATAAAAGCATCTTTGCACTTATTCCAAGAATCAATACTATTTTTAGGCAAAGACGAAAACCAAGTTTTAGCGCGATCTCTAAGAGAAAACGGAAATAGCTTCAATTTAACAATATCATTATCCACATCTTTCTTCTTTTCCATATCACACAAATCAACAAAGCTATTCAGATGGGTAGCGGCATCTTCACTAGGCAGGCCGACGAATTGATCTTTCATGACAAGATTCAACAAAGCAGCATTAATTTCACAATATTCAGCTTCGGTAAGAGGAGCAATCGGAGTGCTAAGAAAATCATTGTTGTTGGTATTGGCAAAGTCACACAATTTAGTATTATCTTGAGCCATCGTGACAAGCAAACAATCCAACACACAAGCAAACAAGAAGCAACCGAAAAAGAGGCGAACGGAAAAGAGGGCGAATAAAATGGCAAGGGTGAAGTGGGGGAGAGGAAAACGAGAGGCAAATGGCAAATAATGTAATGCGAGGGATAAGAGTTTGTGATGGGTACTTGGTATGTCTTGACTTGTGCGTAGACTCCCCGGCAACAGCGCCAGAAATCCTTCTTGCTACCTCTTGAGCATGTGTTGGTTTTCCCTTGAAGAGGAAAGGGTGATGCAGCAAAGTAGCGTAAGTATTTCCCTCAGTTTTTGAGAACCAAGGTATCAATCCAGTAGAAGGCCACACGCAAGTCCCTCGTACCTACACAAACAAATAAGAACCTTGCAACCAACGCGATAAAGGGGTTGTCAATCCCTTCACGGCCACTTGCAAAAGTGAGATATGATAAGATAATTTTTTTGGTATTTTTATGATAAAGATTAAAAGTAAAGATAGCAAAATAAACGGCGCCAGAAATAGCTCATTGACGGGAGATTAATATGATGGAAAATAGACCCGGGGGCCATAGGTTTCACTAGTGGCTTCTCTCAAGATAGCATAAGTATTACGATGGGTAAACAAATTACTGTCGAGCAATTGATAGAATTGAGCATAGTTATGAGAATATCTAGGTATGATCGTGTATATAGGCATCACGTCCGTGACAAGTAGACCGACTCCTGCCTGCATCTACTACTATTACTCCACACATCGACCGCTATCCAGCAAGCATCTAGAGTATTAAGTTCATAAGAAAGGAGTAACGCTTTAAGCAAGATGACATGATGTAGAGGGATAAACTCATGCAATATGATATAAACCCCATCTTTTTATCCTCGATGGCAACAATACAATACTTGTTGTTTCCCCTACTGTCACTAGGATCGAGCACCGCAGTATTAAGTTCATAAGCACTTACCAGGAAGCAAGCCTGGTAAGATATCTCAAAAAAAAGCTAAGCACTTCTCCCATTGCAAGAAAGATCAATCTAGTAGGCCAAACCAAACTGATAATTCGAAGAGACTTGCAAAGATAACCAATCATACATAAAATAATTCAGAGAAGATTCAAATTTTGTTCATAGATAATCTTGATCATAAACCCACAATTCATTGAATCTCGACAAACACACCGCAAAAGAAGATTACATCGAATAGATCTCCAAGAGAATCGAGGAGAACTTTGTATTGAGATCCAAAGAGAGAGAAGAAGCCATCTAGCTAATAACTATGGACCCGAAGGTCTGAGGTAAACTACTCACACATCATCGGAGAGGCTATGGTGTTGATGTAGAAGCCCTCCGTGATCAATGCCCCCTCCGGCAGGACGTCGGAAAAGGCCCCAAGATGGGATCTCACGGGTACAGAAGGTTGCGGCGGTGGAATTAGGTTTTCGTGGTGCTCCTCAATGGTTTCGAGGTACGTAGGTATATATAGGAGGAAGAAGTAGGTCGGTGGAGCCACAAGGGGCCCATGAGGGTGGAGGGCGCGCATAGGCGGTAGGCGCGCCCCCTGCCTCGTGGCCTCCTTGTTGATTGCTTGACGTCCACTCCAAGTCCTCTGGATCATGTTTGTTCCAAAAATAACTCTCCCGAAGGTTTCATTCCGTTTGGACTCCGTTTGATATTCCTTTTCTGTGAAACACTGAAATAGGCAAAAAAACAGCAATTTGCACTGGGCCTTGGGTTAATAGGTTAGTCCAAAAAATAATATAAAAGTGTATTAAGAAGCCCATTAAACATCCCAAACAGAATATATAATAGCATGGAGCAATCAAAAATTATAGATACGTTGGAGACGTATCACCCGGCGGTCTAAGTCAATGACAATTGCCAATGGTGAGATTGCATCATCGCTGTGTCACGGGGGCGTTCCAACACTGTGTCTCTCTTGAGGAAGGTCAAGAAATTCTTTGTGAGATCCATGAAGGAGATTGTGGCCATCATGCCGGTTCAAAGTCCCTTGTGGCCAAAGCTTTCCGTCATGGATTTTATTGGCTGACGGCTCACGCTGATGCGGAGGATCTGGTCAGTAAATGTGATGGTTGCCAGAAATTCTCACGACGGGCTCACGTGCCGGCTCAAGAATTGAGGATGATTCCAATTACTTGGCCGTTTGCAGTTTGGGGGCTCGACATGGTTGGGCCTTTCAAAAGGTCCAAAGATAAAAAGACTCACCTTCTGGTGGCGGTTGACAAATTCACAAAGTGGGTTGAGGCAGAGCCGGTTAGTAAGTGTGACGCAGCCACGGCGGTTCAATTCATGAAAAAGGTGATCTTTCGTTTTGGCTTTCCACACAGCATTATAACCGACAACGGTAGTAATCTGTCCAAGGGCGCCATGGAGGAGTTTTGTCAACGTGAGCATATCCGGCTTGATGTTTCATCAGTAGCTCACTCCCAATCCAATGGTCAAGCTGAAAGAGCCAATCAGGAAATCTTGAAAGGCATCAAGCCTCGGCTTATGGTTCCTTTACAATGGACGCCGGGTTGTTGGGTGGAGGAGTTACCCTCTGTGATATGGAGCATCAATACTACCCCTAACAGGTCTACGGGTTATACGCCTTTCTTCATGGTTTACGGAGCAGAGGCGGTTCTACCTAGTGACATCCATCATGACTTGCCCCGCGTGGCGGCTTACGTTGAAGCTGATAACGAACAAGCCCGTCAGGATGCACTTGACCTGTTAGATGAAAAGCGTGACTTGGCGGCAGCCCGCTCGGTGATTTACCAACAGGACCTGCGCCGTTATCACAGCCGCCGGGTTAAGTCCAGAACCTTTCAAGAAGGTGATTTGGTGCTCTGGCTCATCCATGATCAAACTGATGCACACAAGTTATCCCCACCTTGGGAAGGGCCTTTTGTGGTCAGCAAGAACTTGCACAACGGGTCATACTACGTCATCGATGTTCGAGAGCACAAAGACTCACGTAAGTCGGAGGAAGAGACCCACCGGCCGTGGAATATCGCTCATCTTCGGCCTTACTATACTTGAGCCACCAGCTCTCATGATGTACATATTTTGATGATGTATATATTATGATAAGTAATAAAGCAGGACCTCTGTCCTTTTCATCCTCAATGATCATATGTCTTCATCATCATATTTCAAATGACCAATTGGGGGCTGATCGTGTTCGAATCCAGCTTAACCCTTTGGTCCGGCTCATGATCGTATTCAAATCTAGCCGTTAAACCTCATGATCACTAGGGGGCTTCCTGTTCAAACATAGGTCATATTCGAACCAAAGAGAACATAGCTTTCAGTACCCTCTTGATCGGCACAATGCCAAACTCACTAGGGGGCTTCTTGATCGTATTCAAATCATAGCTTAACCCCTCTTGGGTCCGACTTTGATCGTATTCAAATCAGAGTCGTTAAAAAACTCTCGAGGTCATTTGGGGCCTTCCTGTTCAAACGTAGGTCGTATTCGAACCAAAGAGAACATAGCTGTCAGTACCCTCTTGATCGGCGCAACGCCAAAGCCACTAGGGGCTACATGATCGTATTCGAATCCTAGCTTAACCGCTTTGGTCCGGTTTACTGATTGTATTTGAATCAGAAGTCTCAAATTTTTCTTTCTATTTTGCTTAAGTTTTTTGCAAACAATCTTTGTTTTTGTCTTGAGGCTTTTTTCCAGATCTAAGTATAAAGTGTGGTTTAAATTTAACCCGGCTTGGTTTTGGATGATAAGTCGCCAACGTATGATAATCATCATACATTTGGAAGTGTTGGCTTCTAAAGGATTGGGTTATCACCCTTACTGTTCAGGTCACATGAACCGGCAGTGCAAATTCAAATATCACAGGCATGACATATTTTGTTGTATTTAAGCCAATCCTGATTATAGGAGTGTTTCCGGCATTATGACCCGTCCCGCGGTAAGCCGTGGGACACTTGTGATCTGTTTTTTCATACATGAGCTGCTCCAATAAGCATCAGTGCCAGATATTCAATTGGCAGTCTATTGCAAACACGGAATGTGCGCGATGGCACGGCAGATTCAAAGTTTCACTATCTTATTACACAGCCTCCATGGGCTAAATAAGACCAAAGTGTTTTTTCAAAAGCTCAAGTTTAGAGCCGCCTGGCGGTTCAGTCTTCTTGGCCTTGCCGCTCGGAGTCTTCTGCGTCATCCTTTGCCGGCTCTTCATCTTCTTTCGCTGGCTGAAAAGTTGGTGATGACCAATCGATGCCAGGTAAAGCTTCAAATTCAGCTTCATCATCTATAAGCTCAGACGGATCGACTTCAGGAGCAAAGGTGTGCTTACGGATTGGCAGGATTAAGTCCATCACTTTGTAAGCCGGAGTTGGCAGCTTCTTATTCTCCTGGTCATAAGCCGGATGATACTTGGAGAGGTCCGAGTCATTGGCAATAAGAGTGGCCATTGGACGGATTCCCTTTACGCGGGCTGAGAAGTCTTTCTGATCGAAAGGCGTACCATCTTCTTTCAGGCTTGGGTAACCAGTAGCTACCTCAGACGGGTCAAGCTCTGGTACCCACGGCTTGGACCGGCTTAAAGCCGTCACAGCGCCGGCTCTAGCAGCTGACCACTTTATCTCTTCAAATCTTACAGGAAATACAGAGAGTTTGTTCAAAACATCTATCAACAAAGTTGGTACTTGACCTGCTAGTGAAATAGCGGCTAATGTGTGTTGCGTCCCGGTGTACAGCTGCTCAACAAGTGTGTAGACAGCTTTCAGCTTCATCAGCATGTCTTGATTGAGATTGCTGCTCCTGGGACCTGAAGATATTGCAGAATGCTTAAATTGGCGGGTTATATGATAAAAAATAATGATTCACTTCAGATGCTTGATAAAGGTGACTTACCAAAGCTAGCTGAAACAATCTGATTCACACGGTTTTTTAAACCGAAAAGCTCAGTGGTTACTTCTTGAAGCGCTGCCTCAGCCTTCTCAGCACGTTGGGTCAAAGCCGTCTTTTCATCCGCCCAAGTCTTTTTCTCTGCTTCATAGCCGGTCTTCAGTCTTTCCGACTCAGCCACGCTAAATTGGAATTTCGACTCAGGCTTCCGGGTCTCAGTTTCCTGAGTCGCCAGCCGGGTCTTGGCATCATTTAATTGGGATTCCAGTTCAGCAGTGGCAGCCTACATAAGGAGCAGAGTTGTCAAATATCAAGTTCATCAGATTACAAGTCCCAAGTCTTTTGCCAGCAAAAACACTTGACACTTGGGGGCTAATGTCTATCGAAGCAAAATTTTCAAACTAATGGCTCTAATGAATTAAAGTCCCAAGTACTTTGTAAGCAAGACTACTTGGCACTTGGGGGCTAATGCATATCATTTGTTTTTTTTCATCATGAGCCGGAAGTGATATCACCGTCCCAACCGATTCATGGGGGCTATGCAATCTCGATTTTTGTTCACATACAAAGACAACTTAGGACCGGCTCATTCCCATGGATTAAGCCGGCCCTTCGGGGCTGCGGACGGAAAGCTCAACTTATACAAACATCCGGTTTATATTTAAACCGGCCAAGGAGGGATTCTAGGACAGAAGCTATGGATTTTTCTGAAGTCTACAATCTATTCAATCTTATCACAGCTAGTCGACTTGGGGGCTGGCAGGATATGTATACAAATTACTTAAAAGCTGAAAGTCATACCTCATATTTTTGGTGCATCTGCTTCACCATATCAATTTCGAGGTCACGGCTAGTGTGGACCTGGCTGAGATAGCCGGAGAGGATCTCATTGCTGCTCAGGTGTGAGTAGTGAGAAATATCAAACTTCAATTTATGCCTCTCAATAACTTCTTGTTTGGCTGTATGCTTGGCCAGAGCTATTGGATTTCCCGGCTCTACAAAGCCGGTGCCAGTAATCAACACATCGTCATTTTGAGGCTCTGACGGCTTAGGTGAACTTGAAGGGGCAGAAGTTGAATGATTAATGGCAGTATCACCAGCGCTAAGATCCGGAATCTCAGGAGGGTTGACAGTGACAGTTTCCTCTGGCTGTTTATCGGAAGCCTCAGGGACAGAGATTTGTTGTTTTGACTCAGGGAT
The DNA here is from genome assembly GCF_018294505.1 of Triticum aestivum. NCBI lineage: Eukaryota > Viridiplantae > Streptophyta > Magnoliopsida > Poales > Poaceae > Triticum > Triticum aestivum. The sequence goes on from NC_057799.1 coordinate 96,894,549, forward strand.
TTCAGGTGCTTCTGTTGGCTTGATCACTTTAGCCTTCTTGTTTGGCTTTGCTTGACCACTATAGAGGTTATGACAAGTCAGTATTAATACGAGTACATATGAAGGTATAGAGTAAAGCTAATTGTTATTACCCAGGGGCCGTCTTGAAAGCCGGCATTTCAGTTTGTGATGAGCCGTCCGAAGAAGAACGAGCAAGTTCCTCGTTTCGGCATTTCCGAGGAGTAGGGGTGTTCGGTAAGCCGGAGGATAATTCATCACCTCCACTAGTCCGAGTCTAGCGATGGCTTTCATGCTGCTGTCGTTTCAAAAGAAAGTGAGGATCTAAATAAGCCAAGGGGTGTGAAAACCTTACTTTCCGGGTTACTTGTCGAAGTTTCTGTCTTGGCAAAGATTCTGAGCTGGAGGAAATAATAGTTACCTCTTCTTCAGCTGCTTGGCTGGCTCCCGTCTTAGCCTGATAATAATCAGTGTCAATAAGATGGTTGAAAAATAAGCCAAGAGAGTCAAGGCCTACCTCCGACTCAGAGGTATCATCCAGCTTAAGCATGTCAGAGGCGCTTGGTTTCTTCTTGTTCTTGGTGGTCTTCTTGGCGGTTTTCCTAGCAGCCTTCTTGGCAGCCCTGGCCTTCTTAGCAACCTCGTGGTCATATTCTGCTTTCCAGAATTCCGATTTAGCCTGCAGAGGTGGTAAAAAGTTGAGTTAACCAGATATTCAAATAATGAGGTGAAGATATAGTAAGGTTTAGAGGCTTACATCTGGTGGCGGGTTAAGCTTGCTGAAAGGAGCCAGGCCCACTTTGACACAGTCCTCCAGGTCTTCATTTAGAAGAGACTTCACCATTTCATTGATTGCTTCTTCAGATAATGGTTCGGAGCTGTGGCGCAGTGAATCTGTTGCATCACCACTGTAGGTACCCATTAAGCCGGTGCGACGGCTCAACGGGATGATCCGCCAAGAGACCCAGCACCTGACTAAATCAACACCAGTCAGCCCGTTTCCTAGCAGAGCTTTGATTTTCACGATGGTACGTGCAATCTTCTTCCGTTCAGCGGCAGAGAGCTTTTCCGGAAGATTATGTTTGGGGTCCAGGCGCTCAACACGAAAACCCGGTAGAGGATTCTCATCAGCCGGAGAAGTGTCTTTGCAGTAAAACCACGTCTGACTCTAGTCTTTAGGGTGACTCGGCAGCATGGCGTAAGGAAAGATGGCATCTCTGCGACGTTGAATCAAGATTCCGCCTAGTTCCAAGCTAGGACCATTGGTGAATTCAGTTTGGCGGTTTAAGTAAAAATACTCTCGAAAGAGCTCAACACTGGGCTCCTCTTGGAGATGCACCTCACAGAAGACTTGAAAATTGCAAATATTTGACACGGAATTGGGTCCGATGTCTTGAGAGTGGAGCTGGAAGAAGTGCAACACATCTCGAAAGAACTTAGAGCCGGGTGGTGCGAAGCCCCGGTTCATGTGGTCAGTAAAAACAATTACTTCGCCATCTTTTGGTTGAGGTTTTTCTTCGCCCGGGTTAGGGGCACGATAGTGCATCACGCTCTTGGCGAGTAAATATCCGGTTTTGAAAAAAATCCTTGAGAGTGTTCTCGGTGACAATGGAAGGGACCCAATTGCATGTATACACTGTTTTAGGCGGCATTGTGGAAGAAAACCTAAAGGAAAGAAAAAATTGCCGGCTCAAGTTAATTGGTGAAATCACAGTTTTAAGTACTGACAATATACATTTAGGATGGCGGCTTAAGTGAGGACTAATGGTATATGAATAATTGTAAGCCGGATGTGTAAGCCGCCATGAAGAGTACATGTATTCAAAACCTGACAGAAGGTAAAATTCCACTAAGTGTTGGACAAACAGGTTTCACAGATTACAGTTAGAAATTTGGATCTGAAACTGGGCAGAAAAAGGGAAAAATCTGTGACCTATAGAAGCGACAGTGCAAGTGCATAGGTGTTCTAAAAGGGATCTGCAGCAATGAGGAGATGTTCTAGTATTAAAAATAGGTGCTAAACTACTACCGCACGAGATTTGTAGTTTGTGGATCTAATCCATGGATGTAGACAAAGAATAAAGGCGTCGGTGATGAACACTGACGAGCACCGACGAACACTGGAGAACATCGAAACCTTAATGCCAGATCTATGACGGAGGAAGAAGGGCTTACCGATGCTAATGAGATGGTGGGGAAGTGCTGCGGTTCTCTGGTCCGTTCAGGGTGATGCAACGACCGGAGTTGAAGACGGAAGCAGAGGTCGACGGCGGCGGAGCTCGTGCAGGTCGGCACGTCACAAGGAGGAAGAGGAATGAGAAGGAAAGAAGGGGGAATGAGAGGAGAGCCCGAAGCTTTATTTATAAGCCTGGAAGGACAAACGACAGGCGCGAAAATCGAGGAGACAAAAAATGGATAAGTGACGACGCGGGCGCCTCGATTTCCAGAAAAACAGTAAAGCAAGAGATTTATTTAGATTTGGGTTCTGTGAAGCATTAATGACAGATGACGTCACGGCGGGTTATCAAAAAGCCAGAAGATGACATCACGGCGGGTTACAAATTCTTGCGCAATGAAGAGCAGAAGATTTTTATAAGTGTTGAAGATTGACATGAACCAATTCAAATCAATCTAGGGCCTAATGTTGGGGATATAACTATTAGGTATGACCCGCCCAGGAGGGGCCGGGTTATACCTATGGTGATTCATGAAGCCCAAGACAGCTTTGGAAGATGGCGGTTTAGTTAAGGCCCAAGGCGCAAAGGCGACTCAAGGCCCGTAGAGATAAACCGCCATATGTACATAACTTGTATTGTAAGGCAGGGATAGTTAGAGACCGAGCCGGGCACTGTTTATGAGCCGACCGGGATTCTGTGAGCCACTGGGCGTCGACCTCTGTATATAAAGGGACGACCCGGCGGCGGTGCAGGACAGGTAACATCAGATCGAAAGCTAGGCCAAGCGGATTCGCTCCCTAGCAATCGAAACATAAGCAATACCACCTCAAACTGGATTAGGCCTTTACCTTCACCGCAAGGAGGATTTCTTCCAAGAAATGAGCCGATTTTTGTTCTTGCCATTACACATGACACTATTATTGTTAGGTAAATAATTTGAACAGAAACAAACTCTATTATTCCTTGCATCGATGGAATAGTTAAGCGACTTACAAGCTGAATTAGTAGTACTCCCACCACAAATACACAAACACAAGTAATAGTATAGTGTATATATAAAGAACAGCATGGAATACATCAATGCTCGTCGAATTCACAGCCGCTCGTGGTCACCGTCGAATGTGCGTGTGTTAGGCAGCACCGGTACGCGGCAGAGCATGCACACTACTGTAAATAAATTTGCAAACTACTGTAATGGATAGATGCAAACTGAAACTGAACCTGAACTGAACATGTACACAAATTGAAGTGGTTCTTTGTTGAGGAATAAAGACTTGGTTGCTGCTGTTGTTGTTGCCGGAGCACCTTGCTGGCTTGCTGCAGGAGGAGCAGGACTTGGTCAACATAAAAGAAACAGGTCAGTCAGAGAGAGAGAGAGGGAGAGAGAGAGCTGCCGGCGGAGGGAAGGTGGCGCGACGGAGACGGCCCGGCGACCTCAACCCTAGCAGACGGGGATGGGCGGTAGCACCGATGGGAGGGCCAGATCGGGCTAGCTCATGGTCGGGACTGCTGTACCGAGGAGGGGGAGGCGCCGGAGGGTGATGGCCAGTGGGTGGAGGGTGGGCGGCGGTGCAAGGAATGGGGCGGCGCGCGGCAGCGGGGGGGGGGGGGGGGGGGAGAGGGGCTAGCGCGTGGGAGCCTGGGAGGCAACGAACCAATACAACGAACTGGGTTCTACCCACAGTTTGTAGCCCATAATGCATCAAACGGTTTGAGCCCATAACCAACTATACCCAAACTGGTTCCTCTCCAAACCGAAACCAAACCAAACTTAAGAAAGCCTCAGCCCAATAAGACCTAAACCAATCAAGCCCATAATAAAAACCAACCCATTTAACCCAGTTTTTCTAAAACCACTCCCAGATTTAACGGTGAAACCTTTGCTCCCATTGCTCGCCTTGAATCTATTAGTTTGTTGATTGCTTATGCTTCTCATCATAACTTTAAGTTGCAACAAATGATGAAGATGCTTTTCTTAATGGTCCTATTAATGAGTTGGTGTATGTCAAACAACCCCCCGGGTTCGAGGATCCCTATTTCCCCGATCATGTGTACCAACTCAATAAGGCACTCTATGGCCTTAAACAAGCCCCACGTGCGTGGTATGACCACCTTACCGAGTTGTTGCAAGATCGTGGGTTTGAAATTGGGAAAATTGACCCCACTCTTTTTACTAAGAAGGTCAAAGGGGAGTTGTTTGTGTGCCAACTATATGTTGATGATATTATCTTTGGTTCTCCTAACAAAGCTTTCAATGAGGAATTTTCCGCTCTCATGACCTCAAAGTTCAAGATGTCCATGATGGGAGAGTTGAAGTTCTTTCTCAGGTTCGAAGTCAAGCAACGAAGAGAAGGAACCTTCATCAACCAAGCCAAATACACTCAAGACATGCTCAAGAGATTCAAGCTAAGTGATGTCAAGCCGGCTTCCACTCCAATGCCCGTCAAATGCCAACTTGACATAGATCCCAATGGTAAAGCGGTGGATCAAAAGGTATATCGCTCCATGATTGGCTCCTTGCTTTACTTTTGTGCATCTAGACCGGATATCATGTTGAGTGTGGGAATTTGTGCACGATTTCAAGCCGCACCTAAGGAAAGCCACTTTGTGGAGGTCAAGCGAATCTTTCGATATTTAGCTCATACCCCAAACTTTGGCTTATGGTACCCAAGAGGAGCAAACTTCAACCTTGTAGGCTATTCAGACTCCAATTGGGCGGGAGACAAAGTGGATAGGAAGTCAACTTCCGGAGGGTGCCAATTCATTGGTTGCTCTTTGGTGAGTTAGTCTTCTAAGAAGCAAAGTTGTGTGTCTCTCTCGTCCACCGAAGCGGAGTATGTGGCCGCCGGTAGTTGCTGTGCACAACTTCTATGGATGAGGCAAACATTAAAGGATTACGGTGTCATTTGTGACAAAGTGCCTCTTTGGTGTGACAATGAAAGTGCCATCAAGATTTATCTCAACCCGGTGCAACACTTCAAGACGAAGCATATTGAGATTCGGTATCACTTCAGCCGGGATCATATTAGGCGAGGGGAGATCGATCTCAACTATGTCAACAATCATGATAACCTTGTAGATATCTTCACGAAGCCTTTGGATGAAGCAAGATTTCGCAAGTTAAGGCATGAGCTAAATATCATTGATTCGAGCAATGTGGCTTGAACCCTTGCACACCCCACCATACTCAACTTGATATCTTGTTTAGGTGTAGGCATGGACATAGGGGGAGTGTTGTTCTCTCAATGAACTCTCCCTCCCCCCTTATGCATAAATTGATCAACTCTTTCACATTAGCCATTTTTTGATGGTACTTGTGCTTCAAAGACGAGTTTTGGTCATGGGCCCAAGGATAATTCTTCGCGGTGCCATACCAATTAACTCAAACATAGATGGCTCCGGCCACTGCCCTCTCTATGGAGAGGTTGTGTCTCGTGTTTGGTCCTTGTTGTCTTTTGCCTTTCTTTCTTCGAGCCGAGCTTGTGTTTGAGTTGCCTCGTGTGTTAGCTCTTTGGTGTGTCCATTCGCTTGAAGGTTGCATTGCAAAGGCCGTTTTCCTCTCTTTTTGCGAAACTTGCATTTTCTTGGGTCTAGGTACTACCGTGGCTTGCCACAGTACTACCGCAGGAGATGTGCATGGTACTACCACAACCAGCACGGCAGTAAATTTTTATTGCCGCTGGAGGAGCGGTACTACTGCCCTGCATGCGGTACTTCCGCCCGGGCGGTACTACCGCGATGACCCGTGGTACTACCGTGCCGTCGCGAGCGGGTGGGGGTCAAGAGCGGGCAGGGGGAGTTCCAACTCCCCCATACCCATTCAACTCCTTTTCCCCACGTCGTCTCTCTCTCCTGCCCAAGAACGGCGCCAGAGGACCTCGCCGGATCTCTGTCTCCAGCCGCTCTCCTTGCATTCCGTCCGGTGGGATCGTTCCCCACCTCGCCCTCTTGCCATGGAACAAGGTTTATCCCCAAATCCCTCTCTTTCTGCCCCTCTATTTGCCTCATTGTTTTGTCTCTAGGTTTTGGGGAGATGCATGTTGTTCTTGAGAGTTTAGGTCAAATCTTTGCAAGAGTAGGTTGTAGGAGAGTAGTAATGCAGTAGAGATGCTATTTGGTATGTAGCTACTCGATAGTTTTGATCAACCATAGTACCGCTCCATTGTTGCGGATGTACCTAGATCTGATTCATCTCAGATCTGACCCCGAGCGGTACTACTACGGTACTACCGCTCTGGCCGCATTCGCCTCGTGCGGTACTACCGCTCCCCTGGAGCGGTACTACCGCGCGCGGCGCAGAAGTAAAATTTTACTTCCGCTCTAGGCGCAGTACTACCGTGCCATCCCGGCGCGGTACTACCGCGGCTAGAGCAGCAGTAGAATTTTAGTTCTGCTTCATGGTGCGGTACTACCGTTGACTTCAAACCTTCCTTGTGGCAACTACCAAATGTTATTTCTACATGTTTCGTTTGTTTTTGCTGTGGTATTTGCATTGATCCTTCTCGCTTCTCTTGCGTGTTCTTGTGTTGTGTGTCATAGGTGGTGGCTCCGGTTCCAATGTCCGTCGTTCGAATCCTAGCCGTGACACAGGCTCGAAGCGTCTGCGCAACCAAGAGGAGGCTCCAGAGGGCTCCAATGCTCCCCAACGCAGAACCAAGACCACCGCCACCAAGACTAGGGAGCCATCAATGGGCATGGATGAGATACCACTAGCTGAGTTTGTCACTCGTTGGAAGATCAACCCCTATGTGAATCCCCGCGCAAATTTCAGAGGGAATGATTTGTTCTGGACCAAGCAACAAAATCTTATCTTTCTGGATGTGATCAAGGCCAAGCAGAACATCTACGTGGACGTGCACTGGATTGACATGGATCATATGAGGAAGGATCAACACCGGGCATATTTTGGTGAGGCTTTGGACCTGGTGGAGCAGTTTGGCATTGAGCACTTGCTCACTTTCCACCTGGACTTTGACCCTGAGATTGTGGCCCAGTTCTTTGCTTCGGTCCACTTCCATACTGATGAGGAACAGACATGACATGGATGACCAATGGACAACAGATGACTGCTAAGTGGAAGGAGTTCATGGATATGCTACAGGTTCATGATGAGGGGCTCAACAAGCCCGTTGGTGTTCGCCTCATGCCAACCCCAAGTCAGCCAGCAAGAACAAGCTTCAGCCCTACTATGTTGAGAAGACGCTTCCCAGTGGCAAGAAGGCATGGGTGCTGAACTCATTCCTTGACATCATGCATCGGATCTTCCGCAACTCCCTCTTTCCGCGCATTGGCGACAAGGATAAGGTGCATGCCTATCTCATGGATATGATGCTTGATGACCCACAAGTATAGGGGATCTATCGTAGTCCTTTCGATAAGTAAGAGTGTCGAACCCAACGAGGAGCAGAAGGAAATGATAAGCGGTTTTCAGCAAGGTATTCTCTGCAAGCACTGAAATTATAGGTAACATATAGTTTTGTGATAAGATAATTTGTAACGAGCAACAAGTAAAAAAAGTAAATAAAGTGCAGCAAGGTGGCCCAATCATTTTTGTAGCAAAGGACAAGCCTGGACAATTTCTTATATGGAGAAAAGCGCTCCCGAGGACACATGGGAATTATCGTCAAGCTAGTTTTCATCACGTTCATATGATTCGCGTTCGGTACTTTGATAATTTGATATGTGGGTGGACCGGTGCTTGGGTGCTGTCCTTACTTGGACAAGCATCCCACTTATGATTAACTCCTATTGCAAGCATCCGCAACTACAAAAGAAGTATTAAGGTAAACCTAACCATAGCATGAAACATATGGATCCAAATCAGCCCCTTACGAAGCAACGCATAAACTAGGGTTTAAGCTTCTGTCACTCTAACAACCCATCATCTACTTATTACTTCCCAATGCCTTCCTCTAGGCCCAAACAATGGTGAAGTGTCATGTAGTCGACGTTCACATAACACCACTAGAGGAGAGACAACATACATCTCATCAAAATATCGAACGAATACCAAATTCACATGACTACTAATAGCAAGACTTCTCCCATGTCCTCAGGAAAAAACGTAACTACTCACAAAGCATATTCATGTTCATAATCAGAGGAGTATTAATATGCATATAGGATCTGAACATATGATCTTCCACCAAATAAACCAACTAGCATCAACTACAAGGAGTAATCAACACTACTAGCAAGCTACAGGTACCAATCCCAGACTTAGGAAGAATTGGATACAAGAGATGAACTAGGGTTTGAGAGGAGATGGTGCTGGTGAAGATGTTGATGGAGATTGGCCCCCTCCCGATGAGAGGAGCGTTGGTGATGACGATGGTGATGATTTCCCCCTCCCGGAGGGAAGTGTCCCCAGCAGAACAGCTCCGCCGGAGCCCTAGATTGGTTCCTCCAAGGTTCCGCCTCGTGGCGGCGGAGTCTCGTCCTGAAAGCTTGCTTATGATTTTTTCTCGGACAAAAGACTTCACATAGCAGAAGATGGGCACCGGAGGGCCACCAGGGGGCCCACGAGGCAAGGGGGCGCGCCCGGGGGGGGGGGGTAGGGCGCGCCCCCACCCTCGTGGCCAGGGTGTGAGCCCCCTCTGGTATTTCTTTCGCTCAGTATTTTTTTATTATTTCCAAAAACAACTTTCGTGGAGTTTCAGGACTTCTGGAGTTGTGCAGAATAGGTCTCTAATATTTTCTCCTTTTCCAGCCCAGAAGTCCAGCTGCCGGCATTCTCCCTCCTTATGCAAACCTTGTAAAATAAGAGAGAATAGGCATAAGTATTGTGACATAATGTGTAATAACAGCCCATAATGCAATAAATATTGATATAAAAGCATGATGCAAAATGGACGTATCAACTCCCCCAAGCTTAGACCTCGCTTGTCCTCAAGCGAAAGCCGATAACGATAAATATGTCCACATTTTTATAGGTAGAGGTGTCGATAAAATAAAATACGGACATGAGGGCATCATGATCATTCTTATAACAGCAACATATATGGATATTGTCATATGATTCCTGATGCTCAAGTAATAATCTATTCACAATGCAAAGTATGAATCAGAAACTTTAATGAGAACTAACAAACTATAATCTCAGTCATTGAAGCAATTGCAATTTATCATAACATCAGAAAGAGTCTATGTCAGAGCTTTTCAGCAAGTCCACATACTCAACTATCATTTAATCTTTCACAATTGCTAACACTCACGCAATACTTGTGGTTACGGAGTTTTAATCGGACACAGAGAAAGATAGGGGCTTATAGTTTCGCCTCCCAACCTTTTACCTCAAGGGTAATGTCAACAATAATAGTTCATGCTAACTTACATCCAATTAGATATATATATATATATATATATTATATATATATATATATATATATATATATATATATATATATATCAGGATCTTTCCAACACACTGTGCTTGCCAAAGGATAAAGTGTAAAAAGGAAAGGTGAAGATCACCATGACTCTTGCATAAGGTAGAAGATAAAAGTAAAAGATAGGCCCTTCGCAGAGGGAAGCAGAGGTTGCCATGCGCTTTTATGGTTGGATGCACAAAATCTTAATGCGAAAGAACGTCACTTTATATTGCCACTTGTGATATGGACCTTTATTATGCAGTCCGTCGCTTTTATTTCTTCCACATCACAAGATCGTATAAAGCTTATTTCCTCCACACTAATCAATCATACATATTTAGAGAGCAATTTTTATTGCTTGCACCGATGACAACTTACTTGAAGGATCTTACTCAATCCATAGGTAGATATGGTGGACTCTCATGGCAAAACTGGGTTTAAGGGTATTTGGAAGCACAAGTAGTATCTCTACTTGGTGCAAAGAATTTTGCTAGCATGAGGGAGAAAGGTAAACTCAACATGTTGGATGATCCATGACAATATACTTTATTTCAGATATAAGAAAACATAACCCATTACATTGTCTTCCTTGTCCAACATCAACTCTTTAGCATGTCATATTTTAATGAGTGCTCCCAATCATAAAAGATGTCCAAGATAGTATATATATATATATGTGAAACCTCTCTTTATTTATTACTTCCTATTAATTGCAACGATGACCAAAACTATGTTTGTCAACTCTCAACAATTTTTAATCATCATACTCTTTCTATGTGAAGTCATTACTCTCCATAAGATCAATATGATCTCTTTGTTTCTTTTTATTATTTTCTCTTTTCTTTTATTCACTCAAGATCATAGCAAGATAATCAAGCCCTTGACTCAACACTAATCTTTATTATATATCTCACAGACTCGATTACATAGAGGGATCATAAAGCAAAACTCAAAACTAGATCATACCAAAAACTTTATTCTACTAGATCAAAACATTACTAAAAGGATCGAACTAAGAAAAACGGTAAAGATAAGAGTGTGATGGTGATATGATACCGGGGCACCTCCCCCAAGCTTGGCAGTTGCCAAGGGGAGTGCCCATACCCATATGATTATATCTCGTTTGTTGGTGAAGAAGATGGTGGAGTTGTTGATGATGGGTAATCGCACATCGAGCGTAAGAGATCCTCCAACTTGCGGATAATGCCCTTGAGTGCGATGAGATGCTCCTTCAACAAAATATTTTCACGTGTGAGATACTTGTTTTGTATACGAGCTAACTCAATCATCTTGAAAGCTTCGATCTCAGTTGGGGTAAGAAGTTTTGATCAAGTTGAAGGGTGTCTTCTGTTGCCGGAACTTGGTCCTCCGTGGCCTTCTTGATCCCTTCATCCTTGTTGATCTCGACAGGTTCTTCCCTCTTCAGCTCTATCTTCATTAGCCAAGCATCGTTGTCACCATTGTTGGAGGAGGGGGACGACATGATGCCTGGCCTTGACAACCCTGACAGAAAACAGCTCGAAACAAGAACAGAGGACAATTGCGTGATACAGGAGTCAAAACCTTCGGGAGATTATATAATGAATTTTTACCGACCAAAATACGTATCGTGCAAGAAAACGGAGTCCGGAGAGCGCACGAGGTGCCCACGAGGCAGGGGGCCCGCCCAGGGGGGTAGGGCGCGCCCTCCACCCTCGTGGAGGCCTCGTGTCCTTCCCGGACTGCTTCTTATTTTTCTATTTTTCTAAATATTCCAAAACGGAGAAAAATTGCCATTAGAACTGTTTTGGAGTCGGTTTACTTACCGGTACCACATACCTATTCCTTTTCGGAGTCTGAAACATTCCGGAAAGTGTCCCTTATGTATTCCTCCGAGGTTACGGTTTCAATAACATTGGTTTCAACATTTATGGGATTACCTGAGATATAATGTTTGATTCTTTGACCGTTCACCACCTTCGGATTTGTGCCCTCGAAGTTGTTGATTTTTATGGCACCGGAACGATAGACCTTCTCGATAACGTAAGGACCTTCCCATTTAGAGAGAAGTTTTCCTGCAAAAAATCTTAGACGAGAGTTGTATAGCAATACATAATCACCTACATTAAACTCACGCTTTTGTATTCTTTTGTCATGCCATCTTTTAACTTTTTCTTTAAACAATTTGGCATTCTCATAGGCTTGGGTTCTCCATTCATCAAGTGAGCTAATTTCAAATAACCTCTTCTCACCGGCAAGTTTGAAATCATAGTTGAGCTCTTTAATGGCCCAATATGCCTTATGTTCTAGTTCGAGAGGTAAGTGACATGCTTTTCCATAAACCATTTTATACGGAGACATACCCATAGGATTTTATATGTAGTTCTATAGGCCCATAATGCGTCATCAAGTTTCTTGGACCAATTCTTTCTAGATCTATTAACAGTCTTTTGCAAAATTAATTTGAGCTCTCTATTGCTCAATTCTACTTGACCACTAGACTGCGGGTGATATGGAGATGCAATTCTATGATTAACATCATACTTGGCAAGCATTTTACGGAAAGCGCCATGAATAAAATGTGAACCACCATCAGTCATTAAATATCTAGGGACTCCAAACCGCAGAAAAATAACTTCTTTAAGCATCTTAATAGAAGTGTTATGATCAGCACTACTAGTTGGAATAGCTTCTACCCACTTAGTAACGTAATCAACAGCAACTAGAATATGTGTATATCCATTAGAGGTAGGAAACGGTCCCATATAATCAAAGCCCCAAACATCAAATGGTTCAATAACAAGTGAATAATTCATAGGCATTTCTTGACGTCTACTAATATTACCAATTCTTTGACATTCATCACAAGATAAGACAAACTTACGGGCATCCTTGAAGAGAGTAGGCCAATAAAAACCGGATTGCAATACCTTATGTGCAGTTCTATCTCCAGCCTGGTGTCCTCCATAAGCCTTGGAGTGACACTTGCGTAGGATCTGTTCATGTTCATGCTCAGGCACACAACGTCTAATAACACCATCTACTCCTTCTTTATAAATATGTGGGTCTGTTGGAGATCGTAGCAGAATTTTAAAATTTTCCTACGCTCACCAAGATCCATCTATGGAGTATACTAGCAACAAGGGGAAAGGAGTGCATCTACATACCCTTGTAGATCGCGAGCGGAAGCGTTCCAATGAACGTTGTTGACGGAGTCGTACTCGCCGTGATTCAAATCACCGATGACCGAGTGCCAAACGGACGGCACCTCCGCGTTCAACACACGTACGGTGCAGCGACGTCTCCTCCTTCTTGATCCAGCAAGGGGGAAGGAGAGGTTGATGGAGATCCAGCAGCACGACGGCGTGGTGGTGGATGTAGCGGGTCTCGGCAGGGCTTCGCCGAGCTTCTGCGAGAGGGAGAGGTGTAGCAGGGGAGGAGGGAGGCGCCCAAGGCTGTTCTCCTATTGCCCTCCCTCCCCCTTTATATAGGCCCCTGGGAGGGGGGGGGGGGCGCCGGCCAAGTCCCATCTAGATGGGGGGGCGGCCAAGGGGGGTAACTTACCCCCCAAGCCAAGTGGGGCGCCCCCCCACCCTAGGGTTTCTAACCCTAGGCGCAGGGGGGAGGCCCATGGGGGGCGCCCCAGCCCACTATGGGCTGGTTCCCTTCCCACTTCAGCCCATGGGGCCCTCCGGGACAGGTGGCCCCACCCGGTGGACCCCCGGGACCCTTCCGGTGGTCCCGGTACAATACCGATAACCCCCGAAACTTTCCCGGTGGCCGAAACTGGACTTCCTATATATAATTCTTCACCTCCGGACCATTCCGGAACTCCTCGTGACGTCCGGGATCTCATCCGGGACTCCGAACAACTTTCGGGTTTCCGCATACTCATATCTCTACAACCCTAGCGTCACCGAACCTTAAGTGTGTAGACCCTACGGGTTCGGGAGACATGCAGACATGACCGAGACGCCTCTCCGGTCAATAACCAACAGCGGGATCTGGATACCCATGTTGGCTCCCACATGTTCCACGATGATCTCATCGGATGAACCACGATGTCGAGGATTCAGTCAATCCCGTATACAATTCCCTTTGTCAATCGGTATGTTACTTGCCCGAGATTCGATCGTCGGTATCCCAATACCTTGTTCAATCTCGTTACCGGCAAGTCTCTTTACTCGTACCGTAATGCATGATCCCGTGACTAACGCCTTAGTCACATTGAGCTCATTATGATGATGCATTACCGAGTGGGCCCAGAGATACCTCTCCGTCATACGGAGTGACAAATCCCAGTCTCGATCCGTGCCAACCCAACAGACACTTTCGGAGATACCCGTAGTGTACCTTTATAGTCACCCAGTTACGTTGTGACGTTTGGTGCACCCAAAGCACTCCTACGGTATCCGGGAGTTGCACGATCTCATGGTCTAAGGAAAAGATACTTGACATTGGAAAAGCTCTAGCAAACGAAACTACACGATCTTTTATGCTATGCTTAGGATTGGGTCTTGTCCATCACATCATTCTCCTAATGATGTGATCCCGTTATCAATGACATCCAATGTCCATAGTCAGGAAACCATGACTATCTGTTGATCAACGAGCTAGTCAACTAGAGGCTTACTAGGGACACGTTGTGGTCTATGTATTCACACATGTATTACGATTTCCGGATAACACAATTATAGCATGAACAATAGACAATTATCATGAACAAAGAAATATAATAATAACCATTTATTATTGCCTCTAGGGCATATTTCCAACAGTCTCCCACTTGCACTAGAGTCAATAATCTAGTTACATTGTGATGAATCGAACACCCATTGCGTCCTGGTGTTGATCATGTTTTGCCCTAGGGAGAGGTTTAGTCAACGGATCTGCTACATTCAGGTCCGTATGTACTTTACAAATATCTATGTCTCCATTTTGAACACTTTCAGGAATGGAGTTGAAGCGGCGCTTGATATGCCTGGTCTTCCTGTGAAACCTGGGCTCCTTCGCAAGGGCAATAGCTCCAGTGTTGTCACAGAAGAGAGTCATCGGGCCCGACGCATTGGGAATCACCCCTAGGTCGGTAATGAACTCCTTCATCCAGACTGCTTCCTGTGCTGCCTCCGAGGCTGCCATGTACTCCGCTTCACATGTAGATCCCGCCACGACGCTTTGCTTGCAACTGCACCAGCTTACTGCTCCTCCATTCAAAATATACACGTATCCGGTTTGTGACTTCGAGTCATCCAGATCTGTGTCGAAGCTAGCGTCGACGTAACCCTTTACGACGAGCTCTTCGTCACCTCCATAAACGAGAAACATATCCTTAGTCCTCTTCAGGTACTTCAGGATATTCTTGACCGCTGTCCAGTGTTCCATGCCGGGATTACTTTGGTACCTTCCTACCAAACTTACGGCAAGGTTTACATCAGGTCTGGTACACAGCATGGCATACATAATAGACCCTATGGCCGAGGCATAGGGGATGACACTCATCTTTTCTATATCTTCTGCCGTGGTCGGGCATTGAGCCGTGCTCAATTGCACACCTTGCAATACAGGCAAGAACCCCTTCTTGGACTGATCCATATTGAACTTCTTCAATATCTTGTCAAGGTATGTACTCTGTGAAAGACCAATGAGGCGTCTTGATCTATCTCTATAGATCTTGATGCCTAATATATAAGCAGCTTCTCCAAGGTCCTTCATTGAAAAACACTTATTCAAATAGGCCTTTATACTTTCCAAGAATTCTATATCATTTCCCATCAATAGTATGTCATCCACATATAATATGAGAAATGCTACAGAGCTCCCACTCACTTTCTTGTAAACACAGGCTTCTCCATAAGTCTGTGTAAACCCAAACGCTTTGATCATCTCATCAAAGCGAATGTTCCAACTCCGAGATGCTTGCACCAGCCCATAGATTGAGCGCTGGAGCTTGCATACTTTGTTAGCATTCTTAGGATCGACAAAACCTTCCGGCTGCATCATATACAACTCTTCCTTAAGGAAGCCGTTAAGGAATGCCGTTTTGACGTCCATCTGCCATATCTCATAATCATAGTATGCGGCAATTGCTAACATGATTCGGACGGACTTCAGCTTCGCTACGGGTGAGAAAGTCTCATCGTAGTCAACCCCTTGAACTTGTCGATAACCCTTAGCGACAAGTCGAGCTTTGTAGATGGTCACATTACCATCCGCGTCCGTCTTCTTCTTAAAGATCCATTTGTTTTCTATGGCTCGCCGATCATCGGGCAAGTCAGTCAAAGTCCATACTTCGTTTTCATACATGGATCCTATCTCGGATTTCATGGCTTCTAGCCATTTGTCGGAATCCGGGCCCGCCATCGCTTCTTCATAGTTCGAAGGTTCACCGTTGTCTAACAACATGATTTCCAGGACAGGGTTGCCGTACCACTCTGGTGCGGAACGTGTCCTTGTGGACCTACGAAGTTCAGTAGTAACTTGATCCGAAGCTTCATGATCATCATCATTAACTTCCTCCCCAGTCGGTGTAGGCACCACAGGAACATCTTCCCGCGCTGCGCTACTTTCCGGTTCGGAAGGGGTGACTATCACCTCATCAAGTTCCACTTTCCTCCCACTCAATTCTTTCGAGAGAAACTCCTTCTCCAGAAAGGACCCGTTCTTGGCAACGAAGATCTTGCCTTCGGATCTGAGGTAGAAGGTATACCCAATAGTTTCCTTAGGGTATCCTATGAAGACGCATTTTTCCGACTTGGGTTCGAGCTTTTCAGGTTGAAGTTTCTTGACATAAGCATCGCATCCCCAAACTTTTAGAAACGACAGCTTAGGTTTCTTCCCAAACCATAATTCATACGGTGTCGTCTCAACGGATTTCGACGGAGCCCTATTTAAAGTGAATGCGGCAGTCTCTAAAGCATAGCCCCAAAATGAGAGCGGTAAATCGGTAAGAGACATCATAGATCGCACCATATCCAATAGAGTGAGATTACGACGTTCGGACACACCGTTTCTCTGAGGTGTTCCAGGCGGCGTGAGTTGTGAAACTATTCCACATTTCCTTAAGTGTGTACCAAACTCGTGACTTAAATATTCTCCACCACGATCTGATCGTAAGAATTTTATTTTCCTGTCACGTTGATTCTCAACCTCACTCTGAAATTCCTTGAACTTTTCAAAGGTTTCAGACTTGTGTTTCATTAGGTAGACATACCCATATCTACTTAAGTCATCAGTGAGAGTGAGAACGTAACGATATCCTCCGCGAGCCTCAACACTCATTGGACCGCACACATCGGTATGTATAAGTTCCAATAAGTTGGTTGCTCGCTCCATTGATCCGGAGAACGGAGTCTTGGTCATCTTACCCATGAGGCATGGTTCGCACGTGTCAAATGATTCGTAATCAAGAGACTCCAAAAGTCCATCTGCATGGAGCTTCTTCATGCGCTTGACACCAATGTGACCAAGGCGGCAGTGCCACAAGTATGTGGGACTATCGTTATCAACTTTACATCTTTTGGTATTCACACTATGAATATGTGTAACATCACGTTCGAGATTCATCAAGAATAAACCATTAACCAGCGGGGCATGACCATAAAACATATCTCTCATATAAATAGAACAACCATTATTCTCGGATTTAAATGAGTAGCCATCTCGAATTAAACGAGATCTAGATACAATGTTCATGCTCAAAGATGGCACTAAATAACAATTATTGAGGTTTAAAACTAATCCCGTAGGTAGATGCAGAGGTAGCGTGCCGACGGCGATCACATCGACCTTGGAACCATTCCCGACGCGCATCGTCACCTCGTCCTTCGCCAGTCTCCGTTTATTCCGTAGTTCCTGTTTTGAGTTACAAATATGAGCAACCGCACCGGTATCAAATACCCAGGAGCTACTACGAGTACTGGTAAGGTACACATCAATTACATGTATATCACATATACCTTTGGTGTTGCCGGCCTTCTTGTTCGCTAAGTATTTGGGGCAGTTCCGCTTCCAGTGACCACTTCCCTTGCAATAAAAGCACTCAGTTTCAGGCTTGGGTCCATTCTTTGACTTCTTCCCGGCAACTGGCTTACCGGGCGCGGCAACTCCCTTGCCGTCCTTCTTGAAGTTCTTCTTACCCTTGCCCTTTTTGAACTTGGTGGTTTTATTCACCATCAACACTTGATGTTCTTTTCTGATTTCCACCTCCGCTGATTTCAGCATTGAATATACCTCAGGAATGGTCTTTTCCATCCCTTGCATATTGAAGTTCATCACAAAGCTCTTGTAGCTTGGTGGAAGCGACTGAAGGATTCTGTCAATGACCGCGTCATCCGGGAGATTAACTCCCAGCTGAGACAAGCGGTTGTGCAACCCAGACATTCTGAGTATGTGCTCACTAACAGAACTATTCTCCTCCATTTTACAGCTGAAGAACTTGTCGGAGACTTCATATCTCTCGACCCGGGCATGAGCTTGGAAAACCATTTTCAGCTCCTCGAACATCTCATATGCTCCATGTTTCTCAAAACGCTTTTGGAGACCCGGTTCTAAGCTGTAAAGCATGCCGCACTGAACGAGGGAGTAATCATCAGCACGCTGCTGCCAAGCGTTCATAACGTCTTGGTTCTCTGGGATTGGTGCTTCACCTAGCGGTGCTTCTAGGACATAATATTTCTTGGCTGCTATGAGGATGATCCTCAAGTTCCGAACCCAGTCCGTATAGTTGCTGCCATCATCTCTCAGCTTGGTTTTCTCTAGGAACGCGTTGAAATTGAGGACAACGTGGGCCAGTTGATCTACAAGACATAGTGTAAAGATTTTAGACTAAGTTCATGATAATTAAGTTCATATAATCAAATTATTTAATGAACTCCCACTCAGATAGACATCCCTCTAGTCATCTAAGTGAAACATGATCCGAGTTAACTAGGCCGTGTCCGATCATCACGTGAGACTGACTAGTCAAGATCGGTGAACATCTCCATGTTGATCGTATCTTCTATACGACTCATGCTCGACCTTTCGGTCCTCCGTGTTCCGAGGCCATGTCTGTACATGCTAGGCTCGTCAAGTCAACCTAAGTGTATTGCGTGTGTTCCGAGGCCATGTCTGTACATGCTAGGCTCGTCAACACTCGTTGTATGCGAACGTTAGAATCTATCACACCCGATCATCACGTGGTGCTTCGAAACAACGAACCTTCGCAACGGTGCACAGTTAGGGGGAACACTTTCTTGAAATTATCATAAGGGATCATCTTACTTACTACCGTCGTTCTAAGCAAATAAGATGCAAAACATGATAAACATCACATGCAATCAAATAGTGACATGATATGGCCAATATCATTATGCTCCTTTGATCTCCATCTTCGGGGCACCATGATCATCTTCGTCACCGGCATGACACCATGATCTCCATCATCATGATCTCCATCATTGTGTCTTCATGAAGTCGTCATGCCAACGATTACTTCTACTTCTATGCCTAACGCGTTTAGCAACAAAGTAAAGTAATTTACATGGCGTTATTCAATGACACGCAGGTCATGCAAAATAATAAAGACAACTCCTATGGCTCCTGCCGGTTGTCATACTCATCGACATGCAAGTCGTGATTCCTATTACAAGAATATGATCAATCTCATACATCACATATATCATTCATCACATCTTCTGGCCATATCACATCACATAACACATGCTGCAAAAACAAGTTAGACGTCCTCTAATTGTTGTTGCAAGTTTTTACGTGGTTTGTAGGTTTCTAGCAAGAACGTTTCTTACCTACGTATGACCACAACGTGATTTGCCAATTTCTATTTACCCTTCATAAGGACCCTTTTCATCGAATCCATTCCGACTAAAGTAGGGGAGACAGACACCCGCTAGCCACCTTATGCAACTAGTGCATGTCAGTCGGTGGAACCTGTCTCACGTAAGCGTACGTGTAAGGTCGGTCCGGGCCGCTTCATCCCACAATGCCGCCGAAACAAGATAATACTAGTAGCGGCAAGAAGAATTGGCAACATCAACGCCCACAACTGATTTGTGTTCTACTCGTGCATAGTAACTACGCATAGGCCTGGCTCATGATGCCACTGTTGGAGATCGTAGCAGAATTTTAAAATTTTCCTACGCTCACCAAGATCCATCTATGGAGTATACTAGCAACGAGGGGAAAGGAGTGCATCTACATACCCTTGTAGTCGCGAGCGGAAGCGTTCCAATGAACGTTGTTGACGGAGTCGTACTCGCCGTGATTCAAATCACCGATGACCGAGTGCCGAACGGACGGCACCTCCGCGTTCAACACACGTACGGTGCAGCGACGTCTCCTCCTTCTTGATCCAGCAAGGGGGAAGGAGAGGTTGATGGAGATCCAGCAGCACGACGGCGTGGTGGTGGATGTAGCGGGTCTCGGCAGGGCTTCGCCGAGCTTCTGCGAGAGGAAGAGGTGTAGCAGGGGAGGAGGGAGGCGCCCAAGGCTGTAAT